>NW_025778792.1:0-67123 GCF_021130785.1 Homalodisca vitripennis
ATTTCCTACTGTGTATTAATTTTCTGTATACATTTTATGATAAAATTGTTAATAATATCCTTACATCCCTAACAGAGTGACATACATACAGAGCTCAAAAATATTAATGAATGGTTTATTTTTAGTCAGTTATGTAAACTACTAATACTGTAATTACCTTTCTTCTCTGTGAGTTTATTGTGTATCTCATTGAAGAGATCAACACCTGCATATTCCATGGAGACTCCAATCCTTGCCAGTATGTTCTCCGGCTGCCACCTGCCACCTTCGCCTTGCCGCCCCTGGCCCAGCTTCCACCACTCGTGGTCTAGACTCTGCCACAAGACTGGCCCAGTCCACCCCCAGGGCATCACCCAGGCCTGTACCACACACAATTTAAAGAACCATTTTACAAAAAATGAACAGTGCAATAACTTAATACTTTGTTACGATTTTCCATAACCTATATTGGTTTACAATCGATTTTAAATAGTTCTGTAGTGTGAAGTAACTTATAGTTCTCTAAAAAATTTTAATTCAAATTTTAAAAACTAACATATTATGCTTAAATATGAGTTCAAAAGTTAATATAAAATAACTACTTAAGCAACAATTTCCTACAAGCATCTAAACTGTATATTTATTACCCTAACGAACATATCTAACAATAGAGGGTTTACAAAGGTAATAATATCTGCTAATAGTATGTTTGCTAATACTTTTTGAATCATGCATACATTGCCATTTTGCTGAAATTATAATGTACTATTTTGTTTGATTCTACACAAACAAGCCAGAAACAGTTCAGAGCATAACAGATTTTAGCATTGGTTGATTTCTCAGAATATTACACAAACAGTATGTAAAAGTCGAATTGATGATCAAACTAACTCTCCATAGCAAATTTGATAATGAAATTAGTCTACAATGACAATAAGAATTGTATAGATAAGAGAATCTGTTTAGTATACTTGATTTATTTAGTCCCACTACCAAATCAGTACTTGCTGGTGAGGTCCATTTTGGAACAAATAAAAACATTAACTTTAATGTATTCAGCTTTCTGCTTTGTATATGTTTTGATGTACTACGTTCATTGTGTGACACTCAATAGAAACAAGTACATTTTATAAGTAATTTCCGGTTTTAATAATTAAAATTACATACTACATTTACAGAATTGAATGACCAATTGAACTGTAGCACTGAATTGTTACTAAAGTAAAAATTTAATATGTAATCAGATTTTTTCTAACTAGGAGCAGCTGACACTATCGTTGCTCATGAGACAGCTGGACAGTTACTGCATTGTGCTGGTCATGTTTACATCGTCTTTGTGTTGTTGATTTACCTTGTTAATACAATAGTAATAATTATGTGGTGAGTAGTTTTAGATGTAATACAGAGTTTTGTGTGTGTATAATGACGCCTATAGTCATTTTTCAGTTTATACAGGTATAAGCGTTATGTTAGTTTGTTTATTATTTATCTAATTTATATATTATACCATTACAATGGGTAAAAGGTGTCTGCCCATTTCCCTTCCTCCTCTAAACCCTTCACTTCTTAGTTTCCACTTACCTGCCATGATGTATGGTAGTTGTAACAATGTACTTGTATTGTGTGGTGGTATTTTTTTCTGATTTTGATGCTGGGCCTATTAACTTTTCTGTTGTGAAGTACGACTTTTTCAATTTGTGAGTATGCTTAACCTTATTTTTTAGGTTTTGATGTCTGAACAAGAAAACAGACACCAGTTTCAAAAACATAGTGTTTCAGTTTCAGTTTTTTTACATATAACGATGACAAGTTCCCAAATTTCTATAATAATCATAATCACGCTGAGTGCATAAACTTTCATATGCAAATAAAATCATCCACTGATTAATAGTATTCAGTATGGATTATATTTTACCTTTATTGGCTCTTGCTTCTTCTTCTAATTCTTCATCAGATATCTCTTCAAAGTCCAAGTTGTCTATATTTTCTTCCTCACTTGGTCTGTCTTCTAACAATCTGAAATTAAAAAAGAATGTAACGATTCGCAATGTTGAAAGCCAACAAGGAATATAGAATCAAGTACTGCTCATAAATAAAAATTTCAACTGAGAAATCAAACCGTTTATAACTCAATATGCCTAATGATTGTGCTACCTACTTTATTGTGTTTGATTTATTTATTTTAATCAACCTTGAAACTTAGAAGAGTATAACTTCTACCAATGCTACGATTAAAAGTACAATGTAAATCTCTACCTCTGGTCTAAATCAGGAGCCGAGGGCTGGACTGACACATCTTCCTCCACCGCAGCACTGTCCTGAGGTGTCATGTCCTTAAAAAAAAAAACACATAATGTATCAAAGGTACTGACACTACTGATCAAAACAACAAATACCACATCTTCTTCTAAATATTTACACTATCAGCTAAAAATTGTTAGGGCTGGAGTTGTACACCAGTTTATCATTCCAAAAGTAATTATTCATCTGAGTTTTAAACTGATATTTTATTCAACAAATGATATTATTTTATGACATCTTAGGTGGTACAAGAATAAAGTTATAAAAAGATCTCAGCCCTTTTTCAATAATTACTCTACAATAACAGAAAAAATATTACTATTACAATATATACAGGGTGATTCAAAACTAAACGGCAATCTCTCGGGAGCTTATTCTATAGCTAAAAACAAGTAAAAAAGTTCATATAACCATATGCCCGGAAACGCTTCGTTAGCGAGTTACGCCTAGCAAAAGATTTCGCCCGGATTTCAGAACCCTGGGTGAAGTCAGGCCGTATAAAAATGGTAAAGGTAGTTACAAAGATACAAATACGATTGTTTTTTATGTTTTTATATCTGAAAAATTTATTAAAATTCGTCCCAGAGCTGTAAATGCAATACTTTCAGAGATATCTTACGTAAAACACAAGAATTGGTGCAAAGAAATAACACATTTTTGTGTTTAATGTAAGATTACTTCCATAAATGTTAAATAAAGGTCATTTTTTTCTTAAACAGATTTGTAGAGCATTTAATTCTGAAAAGATTCATGTGAATTACTTAGGAAAAAAATTAATAATAGGTATTGAAATTTAGCTTTATTTTAAAATAAAACAGACGCACAAAAATGCATATTCTTATCTGCATAAAATATTAACTAATGTTTAGGTTGTGAGTAACAGCTGATCATTTATTCTAGACTGAACATTAACATAAAATGTATTTACCTTTATAAAACTGTAATAATCACCTATAATAGTTGCTCAAAGTGTCCTCCGTTGTTAGCAATGCACGTTTTCGCACGACGAATCCACTCTTTTCTAGCGCGGTTTCATAACGTTTGGAGCATTCTTGATAGTTTCTGCCGCCTCTGTAATGCGATCCTCTATGGTGTTAATCCGTTTTGAATAAACAATTGACTTCATCCAACCCCATAAGAAAAAGTCTGCTGGCGTGAGGTTAGGAGAACGTGGTGGCCATTTTACTGGTCCATTTCGACCAATCCATTGTCTACCGTATGTATCATTTAAATAGTTTTTCACATCATTAGAAAAATGTGGAGGTGCTCCGTCGTGCATAAACCATGCATTTATTCTGTTTTGAACAGGAATATCTTCCAAGAGGGTAGGCAGGTTTGTTCTTAAAAAATTTAAGTACGCTACTCCATTAAGTCGATTAGGGAGGGAAAATGGACCAATCAAATTATCACCCAGAACACCAAGCCATACATTGACTGAAAATGTATGTTGAAAATGCCTCATCGCAGTTTCATGTGGGTTGTCGTACGCCTAAGTATGGGTATTACGAAAATTTACAATTCCATTTCTAGTAAAACAGGATTCATCAGTAACGAGAATACGCCGAAGAAAATACTGATGTCGTAAACAATTTCTTCTTAACCAGCGGCAGAACATCTTCCGTTTATTAAGATCTTGCGGTAATAAGTCTTGAAACACGTGTTATATGGAATGGGTACAACTGTGCTTCATGAAGTGTCCGCCATACGCTTGACTGGCAAATATTTAACTGACGTGATAATCGTCTGGTGCTTGTGGTTGGTGATAATTCTACAGCATTTATTATTGCTTGTTCATTATTATAGTTCCTTGCGCTACGTTGACGACCAGTATTCGGTTTAAAGCTACCAGTTTCTCTAAGTCGTCTCTCCACAGCTTCAAATATTTTGCGATCAGGTGTTCTTCGATGTGGAAAAGTATCACGATATTCCTGAACTGCAGCTAAACCATTCTTGTTAACTTTGCCGTAAATCAGTATCATGTCCGTATACTCTTCAAACGAATACATACCATTTACATTATCTGCCATTATTTACTAAGATAGTTACATACACTTTTATAAAAATATTTAATAAAATATTTTAAAAATAAATATTTAATAAAATATTTTATACATTTGTATAAAATATTTCCAAATAATCACAGGATCTCACAAAATACAATCTTCACACGCCACAATACAAAAACCTCCATAAAGGTTATTCAAATATTACTTCATGAACTTTATTGTTGATCAGCTGATATTGCCAACCTTTGCAAAGAAAATATGACGATAAAAAGTGTTGAATAAATGATCAGCTGTTACTCACAACCTAAACATTAGTTAATATTTTTATGCAGATAAGAATATGCATATTTGTGCGTCTGTTTTATTTTTAAATAAAGCTAAATTTCAATACCTATTATTAATTTGTTTCCTAAGTAATTCACATGAATCTTTTCAGAATTAAATGCTCTACAAATCTGTTTAAGAAAAAAATGACCTTTATTTAACATTTATGGAAGTAATCTTACGTTAAACACAAAAATGTGTTATTTCTTTGCACCAATTTCTTGTGTTTTACGTAAGATATCTCTGAAAGTATTGCATTTACAGCTCTGGGACGAATTTTAATAAATTTGTCAGATATAAAAACATAAAAAACAATCGTATTTGTATCTTTGTAACTACCTTTACCATTTTTATACGGCCTGACTTCACCAAGGGTTCTGAAATCCGGGTGAAATCTTTCGCTAGGCGTAACTCGCTAACGAAGCGTTTCCGAGCATATGGTTATATGAACTTTTTTACTTGTTTTTAGCTATAGAATAAGCTCCCAAGAGATTGCCGTTTAGTTTTGAATCACCCTGTATATATATTGACTTCAGAAAACAAAATTTTTTCAATGAGATATAATCTAAGACGATAATTTTTAGTAAAATATTACTTACAGAAAATTACATTTAAACAAATAAATAAAACACACGTCTTTAGCTGGTTGTGTTCCTGAATAAATTATGTCCCTAAATACTTAAAACTTTGACTGTATTGGACCCACCTCACGACTACCCCGAGTGTCCTAAGATTCAAGATTCAAGATTCAAAAATTCTTTATTCGTACATAGTACAGCGTGTACATGAATAGTGTCAATAAGTTTTTTACAATATACTAATTAATCTATATATCATTTAAAATTAAAAATTATACAATGTAATAAGAAATAAACAATCCAGAAGCTTATATACATGAAATACTAAAATTACATACCAGGCATTCCCAATCTACCTTCCCTCCCAAAACTCATCAAGGGAGTACAGAGCCAGATTTATCAAATATATTTTTAACTCTTTTTTCATTTTAATAAGATTTTGTTCATTTATTATTTTTGTTGGTAGTTTTGTTAAAAATTTATGGCCCATAAAATCAGTTCTTTTTTTGAAAAATTCTAGTTTGTGCTGAGGGACATTTCTTTTAAATCTAGTATTATAATGATGTAAAATTTTTGTAGGTTTTGCATTTCTCTCATTTTGTTTTATATATATCACTGTATCATATATGTATAGACTGTAAACAGTTAACATTTTGTGTTCTGAAAACAAATTTTTGACAGATTCTGTTTTTTTTAGTCTAAACATTGCTCTAAGAGCTCTCTTTTGTTGGCGTAAAATTTTGTCTAAATTTTTCTTTGTCGTTGCACCATATATACTAATTCCATAGGCTAAGTGTGAATGTACTAGTGAGAAATATATAGTCCGCAATGTCTGTATACTACAAATCTGCGACATCTGTCGGAGTGCATAGATACCAGAAGACATTTTATAAATTACGTGCTCAGTGTGTTCGTTCCATGACAGATTCTCGTCAATTATGAGTCCTAAAAATTTTTGTGTGCTCAACTTGGGATATATCATTATTATTTAAATTAATATCAAATTTGGGTGTTATTCTTGATTGTTGAGTGGAAAACGAAATGAAATTTGATTTAGTTGAATTTAAGAGTAATTGTTTGTTATCTAAATATTGTTTAACTAAATTTAGACTAATGTGAGAAGATATTTCTATATCTTCTTCTGAATTACCTGATATGGTGATGTTGGTATCATCTGCAAACAAACAAATGCCACAGTCCTGCGGAACCACCTTAGGTAGTCCATTAATGTAACAGAGGAAAAGTAATGGGCCCAAAATGGATCCTTGAGGGACTCCGTATTTAATGGTTTCTATTTCAGACTTATATTTTCTTATAATGTGACACCTGCTCGGTTTTAATT
Source organism: Homalodisca vitripennis (assembly GCF_021130785.1). Taxonomy (NCBI): domain Eukaryota; kingdom Metazoa; phylum Arthropoda; class Insecta; order Hemiptera; family Cicadellidae; genus Homalodisca; species Homalodisca vitripennis. Next base: position 6,531 of record NW_025778792.1, read on the forward strand.
TAGATGATGTGTGTTCTATTTCCACGTATTGTTTCCTCTCTGTTAAATATGATTCAAACCATAATAATTCTCTATTTTGAATACCTAGATTGTTAAGAGAGATTAGAAGTTCTTGGTGTGAGACGCTATCAAATGCCCGTGTGAGATCCAAGAAAATTCCAATTACCTTTTCACCCCTATCCACCGAGTTGATTATTGACTGAATAAAGTCAATGCCAGCGGTAGTAGTGGACTTTCCCGATCTAAAGCCATGTTGTTGCTTATCTAATAATTTATTGTTTTCTAAATAATTCACTAATTGAATATAAACTACTTTTTCAAATATTTTAGAAAACACAGGAAGAAGAGACACCGGCCTATAACATGAGGGGTCATTTGGGTTACCTTTTTTGAAAATTGGGATTAATCTGGCAATCTTTAGTTGATTCGGAAAATAGCTTGAAATTAGAGATGAATTTATTAAGTGGACTAATGGCTGTAAAATGAATGGGAGAGATTGTTTTATTAGTTGTATAGTAACCTCATCATTTCCAGATGATGGTTTATTTTCAAAAGACATGACAATTTTTTTTAAATGAGTTTCTGAAATCTGATTAAATCTAAATCTATTATTTGTCATATGAGCATGTGGAAAATTTAATTGTTTTTCATTTCTAGAAGGTAAATTGGGTAATACTGTTTTATCAACTACGTTTACAAAAAACTTATTAAATATATTTCCAACCTGTATTGGATCACTTACAACTTCCTTGTTTATATCTCTAAAAACTGTAATATTTTTTTTACAAACTGGTTTTTTATTTATTTCTGTTTTAATTAATTGCCATGTTGATTTTGAAATGTTGCAAGAATTATTAATCTTTTGATCAAAGTATTGCTTTTTTTCAATATATATAGCATTTTTCAATTCCTTTTTCATTTCTTTAACTTTTGATTTTAATTTTATATCCTTAAGTATCCTACAGTTTTTTTCTAAGTCTATCAATTTACACTGCTTGTATTTAATTTCATCAGTTATCCATTTACTTTTGCGATTTTCTTTTTTTGTGGCTATCAATTTAGGAAAATGTACTTCAAAATTATAACTAAAAATAGAGTAAAAACACATCATATTTCATACGCACTGGTGCTTGGTAGACATTCGACCATGCCGTATTTGCTAGGCTGCTTAAGAATGACTTAATATTACTCTGTGTAAATTTTCTAATATATCTATTCGTTACACTGTTCTGCCTTTCACCAAGATCTAAAATTTCAATTATCTGTGCATCATGGTCGGAAATGTGTGTTATGATGCCAGAGACTCTAGTTTTATTAGAAGGTAGATTTGTAATAATATTGTCAATTGCTGTTTGTGATTCTAAAGTGACCCTGGTTGGAAAATCTATTTTGTAATGTAAGTTAAACGATTTTAAAATACTATTGAATTTGTTGTAAACAGTATCCTTATTCAAAACATTAATGTTGAAATCTTCTACTAATACAATATTTTTGAATTTACTACACAAGATATTACACAAAATCTCCAACCTAGACAAAAAAGGATCAATGTAGCAATATTTAGGACTTCTGTAGAGATAGGCCAACACAAAAGAGTATGTGCCAACATGCACCTCCGTAAGACAACATTCAAACTCTTTCTCAGTCAGCAGTGATTGTATAGAGGGAATTAAAAATGTATTGCATTTAATATAATTTCCAGCTAAAATCAGGGTACCTCCTCCAATAGAGGTAGCTCTAGAAAAATGTGAAATTTTGTTATAATTTGTAATATTTAAAACTTCAAGTTCTGAATATGTCATTTTGTGTTCTGTTAGGGCAATTATATCTGGTTGAATTTCATCTGCTATTACTTTTAATAGATTGATTCGTGATGGCAAATGCTGTACATTTTGGTGAAGAATAGAGAATTGTTTCTCCCACGTCCCAGAGGTACACTTGGACAACCCCAGTGCTAAGTCAGACCTGTCTCCACATTTTGCTTTGCTAAAAAAATTTTTCCATAATCAGAGCACTCAAGAAATTCATCCAGCACCACTTCACTAGACTCATCCGATGCGTTGTTATCCTGATTGTGTAGTGTGTCTGTGGTCTGTCCAATTCGTGGACCGCTGGCCTGCTGGGTTGGTGGGTTGATGATCTGCCCATCCACTGCTTCACTGGACTGTTTGGTCGGTAAACCACTGGCCTGCTGGGTTGGTGGGTTGATGGTCTGCCCCTCCACTGTGTCTCTGGACTGTCTGGTCGGTAAACCACTGGCCTGCTGGGTTAGTGGGTTGATGGTCTGCCCATCCACTGCATCACTGGACTGTCTGGTCGGTAAACCACTGGCCTGCTGGGTTGGTGGGGTGATGGTCTGCCCACCTGCTGTGTGATCATCGGTTGGTGGGCCACTGTCTCGCATGGCTGGTGAGTTGTTGGTCCATCCAGCTGTTGAGTCATCGGACTGTCCGACCACAGAAGTGATGTCTTCAACTCTGTCAGGAATTGAGTCTTGTGTATTTTCAACTATAGGCAACCCCGGGAAGACTGTGAGATACTCAATTATACTCGTCAATTATGAGTATAGCCAATTATACTCGTGCGATGCCCTAGTCACCAAAGTAACCGGATCTTTCCAAGCAGAGACGGACTCAAGTACTGCACCTGTAGGAGCTTGTTTGCACTCAACAGTTGTATTTCCAGTTTCATCGGAGAGTTCAGCTGGAGTTGTGCAAGTGGCAGCTCTGTTCTGATACTGCATTGAGATGAAATGTTGCAGGGATTTGATGAATTCTGAGTGTGAATATCCATTGAACAAGATTCTTTTAGCAGTAGGTTGTTCAAAGGTGACAATCTTTACATTTGCTCCAGTGTTCAGTTGGAAGTTCACTATTTTTGCTGCAAAATCCTCAACTGATATTTTGTCTCGGACGCATCCCATGGGGGAGCAGATCAGTTCCTTGAGATTTCTTTTTTTTAAATCCTCTTGGAGTTGTGCAAAAGCTTGAGCATAATCGTAAGATGTTGGCTTTGTATCATATTTCGGCTTTGTTACGAGGCTGTAAACCATAGCTGAACCATCAGGTACTTGACATGTCAGGTGGCAGTTCACAAAATCAGAATGGGAAGGCCTTCCAAAATGTCTTTTAAAAATGACTGCAACGCCTGCAGTCATATTTCAAGAATTGCTCACATCAGCCGAAATACAGTGAGAGAAGGCAGTGGTTTTTGCATTTCCCGAATTGTTTGATTTCGGCCTCCATACTTTTATCTAGAATTGTGATGTGCTTTGTTTTCCGGAATTGAGTATATTGCAGTTGAGTTTATCGCAGTTGAACTTGTGTTAGTCCTTGAGATCAATCTGTTTATTTCATAACTTAAAAACTTTTTGCCTAAATAACTGAGATGTATTTCCTGATGCATCATAACCACAGTTTGATAATCCTGTCAAATCTAGAAAATAGACGCCAGGAATTGAATGGGATAGCTCATGGATATATAGATTAGCTCTCATTATATCTTCGTTGATTTGGTGTTGAAGAGCCAAGTCACGTCTGAATGGTATCGTTCCAATTAGGATTTTACAAGGCTTGAGAGCCATTACTGCAGGTCTTAGGTTTTTCAAAAATGTATTAATTTGTCCATTATAAATGTCATTGGCCCCTGCAATTAGTGTTACAAAGTTGTTTCTGTTTTTTACTAAGTCACTAGCACCACTCATCACTCTATCCAGGTTGGCTCCCGGTATTACACAACTTTTCACACTAACAGTTGAGTTTATTTTTTTTAAATGATAGTCCAAATGTCTGCCATGACTGTCGCTCAAAATTGTCAAGGTTGCAACCTCCCCTGCTTGTATATTTTTCCCAATCACTGAATTTATATTGCTTTCAGATTCATTTATGCTATTCTTGCTATTTTCTATATTTGATATTAACTGATTTTTTTCTAATAAGGCATCCTGTAGACATTTTATTCTATCATACATATCCAAATTAATTTTTGTGATCTTTTTTTCCTTTTTTTCCTGATTAGTCTGAGAGCTATTGTTAACTAGAACTTTTGGAAAGGTGTTATTTTTAGGCAATGAAAATTTGGCAATTGTACTCTGCAGATGAAGCATTTCCGCTGATTTTTCACTTAACTGCTTCTCCAGTAATATTATTTTTCCTAGTAAGACTTCATTTTTTACCCTTTTCATTCTTGATTTTATCCTCCAGATCTTGGTTTATTTGTTCCATTATTTCAATTGCTTGTTTCATCTCACTCTGATTACTCCTGTGGCAACATAACTTACTGTCTGTACTTTGACTACTTTCTGTTACAGTGAGATTATTAGATTCCATTTTAAGTTTCTCCAATGTTATATCCTTTGTTTTTATATCTTTTAATAAGCACTTGTTTGTTGAGATCTGTTTTGCATGTAGAGATTTTTCAAGTTTTAGTGCGGCTTCTAGTTTTAACATTTTATTAACTGTGTTTCTGTTGCTTTCTTCATATTCTAAACATAAGTTATTTCTTATTTCTACTTCTTTCTTCAGTTTATTATCCTTGAATTTTATTTCCAATATTTTTTCTCTCAATTCAGAATCTTTATCTTCTAAAATTAGTTTATTCATCTCTTCAATTTTTTTGATTTTATCTTCACACTCGGTGTGCAAGTTATTCATTAGCATTTTCAAATCGTGTAGCTCTTTCTTTTTTTCTTCATTTTCTTTCAGTAACGCATTGCCAACCTCTGCTGCAATCGTCAAAGATGTTTCAAGATCTAATTTCTCATCATTTTCAAGAGCAGATATTTTTACTTGGAGTTTTTCAAGGTCATCCGAACTCTCTTGACCACTACACGGGTGACACTTCCAGCCTGCATTGCTTTCTTTCAATAGTTTACGAAAGACTTCATCTGTCATGTCGATACATTTGACATGATACCACATACTACATGGCCCATTACAGTGAACTGCTGATGAACGAACTCCTTTTTAACTAATACCACAAGGATAATTGTTTTTCTTCATATTTTAATTGATTTTTATTTATTATTGTTAGCTAGAATCAAGTTTTTACATAACTGAAACATTAATGAAATAGTTTATATAGTTATGAAAGAAAGCTTTATTCTCTTTCTCTTTTGTATTTATATTTTCAGTTTATTATATTGTAGTAGGATGTTAATGATCCAGAATGTAAACAAAAACAATGTAAACATAGCAGACAGTGTCCATGCAGTAGACAACCTGAGATAACACCAACTGGCTATCGGCTGATTTGACCTTGACCTGTTGTGCAGGTGCTGTCAGTTGGTTAATGTCTAGGTTAGCTGCTTGGTTGAAATAAAACTTCCTGTCACTACACGAGTCAAATGCAGTGTACTACTTCCTGTCAGTTATTATTTTTAGAGCCAATTATTTTGCAAATCTTTATAAAAAGTTTCAAAATTTCTTGTAAAGCATATAATACAACTATTCCAACAAAATTCATAGATGTTAACAGTCACAAAAATGTTCAAAATCACTGATTATTCCTTTAACAAAAACATGTGGTTTCATCTCCAAAATGAGTAAGTAATTTATTTACTAGTTTTTATTTCAAAGTAGGTTATTAAAATTGAAACCTAATGTCTCAATATTATCTTTATATTTGACTCTACAATTTTGCTGCACTATATTTTGATTATTACTTTATTATAAGTGTAAAATTAGAAATAACTGTCACCTGCACCAAAACCATTATGCAAACACACTAATGATACACACTGATGGTACGTGACTTTTGACACAGTGAAGGTGTTAAATACTCACAGTTAAATAATAGAAAAGGTTTTTATTTCCCATGTTTAGGAAAGGTATCTTAAAGAAATGTGACTAAAAATGTTTTAAAAGGTAAAAAAAATACTAACCACATACGGATTGTACAATCTTAAATGTTTTGAATCATGATGTTGGTTATGCACATAATATAGTTCAAAGTTCACTGGTGATAGGATATCAACAATGGTCGACAACATCACAATAGCCCTGTATTTACTTACTTTTGATTCAGTAGATTTTCAGATGGCTGCTTTTTGACCCAAATAGCAATATAAAGTTTAATTGGATTTTCCACCTTAGCAAACAATTGGAAAACACAAGTGGAAACTATTGCACCATAAACGCAATAGTGGAAAAAAAAACTGTATACAAATAGTAATTAGAATTCTTGTGTTTAGATTGAGACAGTGAATTAAACATTGCATTCTTAATACTCTTTTGTTCCTTATACTTTTATTTACCATTTAGCCATCCATTTCACACAGTTACATTTACTACTAAAAACAAACACTTACAATGTCTTCTCTGTTGAGAATTTCATCAGGATCATCGCTAATGTCACTGAGGGCCTCCTCCAACATGGCTGATGTCTCCTCTAGTCTGGGCTTCTTGGCTTCCACAGGTCCTTCGCTGCCTTCTCTACCTCGCTTGAGGTTGACCTCCACGCTACCTGCAGTTCAGATTACTGTTTACTCTTTGATATAATACCTATAGTGAAAAACAAAAAATCAGAAAAAAACTCTTTTCTCTGTTTTGACTCTCTCTTCCAGACTGTCACTTTGGCCTACAGACTGGAAAAAAGCGAAATCAAGCTTGCCCGTGTTGATTTCTTGCTCACAAAGCATACTAAATAGTAATAAAGTGTTTTATTGCTCGTCACTATGTGAGATATCGGAGGTACCGAATATGATAGTTTTTATTTTATGCCACAATGTCATCAAATCAGAGTTGTGAATGTTGAGTTTAGCTCCAGTTCACCCTCCTCTTGGTGAACTGGAGCTAAAGTCAACATTCATATTGAATTAATCCTATTTTGTAGTCTAGGTGTTTCTAATGTCGAAACAATGTAAAGAGTTCATTTTTAAACTTCTTCGTTGCCAACATTTTTTGAATCTCTTCATACGAACATGACTCCACATTCCAGGAGTCAAGTCTGTCACTGTGAGATGCTGCACAAGAGGAAAGTGAGCTTGAGCTATGTGTAAAAATCTGAAATTTTATGATTTTATTTCTGTAATGTCTTTATTGATTTATTTTACAATGTTTACAACTTATAGTGCATTCAAAATGTACCATAAAACATTTCATACATGTCTTTTTTATTTTGTCACTTTCTTTATAAAAAAATATTATTTTGTATGAATTTATTTATTTTGAATTGTACATTTCCTATAAAAATCCCCAAAGCATAATTCTACAGAAAATTATATTTTTTCAGCAATTAGTTTGAAATATTTTTACATTTTCAATATGTTCAACAAAATTAAAAGTACTTTTCTTTTGACGTAAGGAGGAAAATGTTTATTGTTATAATTTATTTTACATTTCTTTTTAATATTTCAAATACAAAACAAGACACAGAACTGTATAATTAACTCATAATTTTATCTTTCATTTAACACATGAGTATGTTTAAATAAAAACACAAAAATTGCCTGTCACTGAGCAGATTTTACCACTCCCAATCTTTCGATTTGTCAACGGACACAAGAATGTTGATAACGTTTTTGATGTACTAACACACACAGATGCACACGCACGCAAGCACGTGTGAACTCAAACACACACACAAATCCAATGCTAGTTATGACACACAAACTCACCAGTATCCATGTTATCCTTCTTAAAGTCACCAGAAACAGAATCCTTGTCAACAATGTCTTTGGCCTGGGAGCGCCGACCACTAGATTGAACAAAATTTATTAAATACATTAAAGACTCAACTATCAGAATTTCAAGGGACTTTTTCAAACGCTTGGCATCACTAAATGTTGGGTGAACTGAATTTTTAATGATTAAACCTTATCCAAGAAAGGACAAAAAATTATTATAAACTTAATTGCACTGTGATTAATACTATAGTGTATAATAGTTTATTTATTATTAGAATTATAGGTGGTAGAAAAATTGTGTACAACAGGAGTAATACCCCTTTTTATCGTCAGCTTCCCTTCATGTGTTCAGACTTCTCTCTCTTAATAACAATGTAATAACTGACTTCCCTGGATACAGAATTAAGTAGAGCCTATGCATCTATAGTGACACCCATTTTTTCCAGCTGGTCAAGCTAAAGAAAGACACAGTTGTTAGCTTTATACTTCATGAAAAAGTTGTTTTTTTTTCTAATACTAAAATTATGCTGTTAGAACTACTTCCAATGTTTTAGGTCTAAATGATATATTTAAAATTAGTTTTATCCATTTCTAAATTAAATTCAACCATTCTAGAACTTTTTGAGGTAAAGAATACATAGGCAAGACAAAAAGGCCACTAAATCTAAGAACTATAGAACACAAAGACAACATAAGAAAAAGTTAGTGAAAAGTCTAAAATTGCTTAACATTACTAATATAAAAATTATCATATAAATTGAAATGAAGCTAACATAATTTTCTGTAATTAGAATTTTTTAACAAAAACTAATTGAGGTTTCAAACTTAAAATTACTAAACCAACTACTAATTCATCCAACTGTTGCAGTCAGATCACTTGATTATTAAAAAAAAAAGAATTAGCTCAGAAATCTAACAAACATATCAAAATTCAAGAGTAGTCATCCAATAAACTCCATAATAATATCGATCAAACGATAAAAAAAAGAGATACAATTTAACGATAACACAGAGGCTTCTGTTAATCTAGTTCTTTCCCCAAACCCACACCATCCTGTCCTTCGTTGGCATTCAGAGATGCCACTGAGCCAGGCTGTTATGATGAAAAGGTATGAACCGTGTTAAAGACCTCCAGACAATTTGCCGGCTATGATGCGTACACTAGTGTTTCAGCCGTACACCTATGTTGTGAAATTTTGTTAGTTTTTAACTAACTCGTAGTTAGATTTCAGGTTAATGTTTTATATTTTGATGTATAACTTTTCTGTTGTAAATTTTAACAGTGACATATTGATTGCCATCTGTTTGAATTATCTATTTTTTTAACATCCTTAACCTCGTTTTAGGATTTGATACCTGAAGAAGGTGACAAACAACAGTTCTCAAAATGTTGTTCTATTGCTGCAATACATATCTATAGCAGATGTCCGTAAGAAACATTTACAGATTCTGACCAACCTGAAGCTTACTGACGAACAAATAAAGAGTGTGACATGACTGGCAAAAACATTACCACTTAACCTATGCATTACCAAAATATCCGTGAAGTTTCTGGTCATTCCAAATACCACAAAATATCCGTAAAGTTTATGGTCATTCCAAATACCACAAAATATCAGTAAAGTTTATGGTCATTCCAAATACCACAAAATATCCATAAAGTTTATGGTCATTCCAAATACCACAAAATATCCGTAAAGTTTATGGTCATTCCAAATACCACAAAATATCAGTAAAGTTTATGGTCATTCCAAATACCACAAAATATCCGTAAAGTTTATGGTCATTCCAAATACCACAAAATATCCATAAAGTTTATGGCCATTCCAAATATTTACTAGAGTAGTACGTACTAGATGTTGCACTAAGCGGATGGTGAAATGGAGCTGAACTCAAAATTTGTACTAGAGTAAAGTTAAAGTTTGCCATGAGTTTTCTATCTTCCTTACCGGTCTCAATTATTATTTGGAATACAAACATACAACTTTGTTAAATATCCATGTTCTCGCCAGCCTTTTAGTTAGTTATATTGTGAGTATACTAACTTCTTCATTAATCCTTTCTTGAGAAGGCACTGAACATTTTGCAAATAAACTTACTTTGCCACCCTTAACCCTTAGAGCGCTGAATACAAATTCCTATCTTTTCCCCTAACGTGCTATTAACGTAAAAAATAAATGTTTAACTTCTTTAAAGTTCTATTTCATTTAATATTTCTAAAGTTAGTATAGGAAGAAAAAACATTAAAACAGAATATTTTAAGATTAAAATGTATAAAAAAACTAAACATGGAATTTGCCAATTTCTAAAATATTTTTGTGAATGAAACACTTCGAAGCATGAAGTGTTTTAAATTGAAGTCACAATTTTTTAAATAATATAACTGTAAAAATGTTCAGAAATAACGTAAAACACAGAACTCAACACAGGAAAAAGCTTTCGTGCAGGTCTCGTGAACAGCACTGTCGCTCTCACCAAGCGGAAATCCCGTAAGACGCGCCAGTCTGCAGGTCAGAATGGCGTTCAGTTGCTATGACAACCAGTTTCGGATCGGTAACGGGTAGCCGAGAACAATGAATTAAGCGCAGTCGTTGGCTGAGGTCCGGACAACATTCTACCTCATGCTATCGGCAGTTTTATGAACTATATTTAAAAAAATAAAAATTTTGTTTGCGAGATTTACCGTAATACGCGCGAGATTTCCGGTAATACGCGTGATAAGGGTTAAGATGAGTTTCATTATATACAGTTTTACCAGATTAAAAATTAACCATTACAGCCTTTTAATACAAAATTTTGAATTAAAAAATGTAGTAATAGGTTATGTCTTATATAATGTATCTGAATACTTGGTGTCAAATTTGAAAAGTTTGACCATTAGCGATGTTTACACAAGTTATGTGTATAAGAGCATACATATAAAATTTTCATAGAACCAATTGTTTTAATTCAGGTTTAAGTAAATGATGAACCAGCAATCTCATCCAAAAGAAGCACTAATAAAGTTACACATAATAAGTCAAAACTCGAATTTTATGTATAATTTTAAAATGATCTTTGCTGATTATCTATAAATAATTTACTTAATCTTTTTGACCCAGAATATTTGTAAAACCTGTCTTTTCATAACTCAGTGGTTTTCAAAATGGATATTTATACTGTTAGCTGAAATTCAGTTTTAACTTCAGAATACATTTTCCCATACTAACCAGATAAAACAAAAGTAAAGTAACACTTGAAATTAACACTTTTTAACATCAAGTAAATATTATACCACTGTTTTCTAGTATAATATAGTTTAAATTACTTTTTTATGTTTATGATTTTAATTCCTACTGCAAGTGACAATTTGAATTGTTAATGCGACTCCAAACAATGACTTGAGCAAATGTGCATCTCTAGTCAATAAATCATCGCTTTGGGTCATGTCTTGACTCATAACTATGTTTATAAGAGAATTATTGACTGTGACACTAGGGCAGGAATAAAAGAAGATACATTTCTTGAATATAACACATAGATTGTAAACCTATAAATTTAAACAAAAATTTCCATTTTTAAGAGCAAATGTATTTATTTGCAGGAATCCTTTCAGTTCTAGAAAGCAAAATTCCACGATATTTCAAGATCAATAGAATTAACTTACCCTGAGTCATCAACACTGGTATCTCTGACGACGATATGGTTGGCTGACACAATCGTTTGTTCCTCCCTGGGCGGGTGGCGGGGCGGACGATGCTGCTGCTGTGGCCACTCTTCTCTCCAATCTCCACCCCCACCACCCCAACGGCCGCCCCAAGCTTCCCCTTCCACACCACCGCCCTCCCATTCTCCGTGCCTACAACAGGATACATTACTTAGCTTATCTACAAATAAATTATAATTTCAGTCAGCTTATGTTGTTCCTTTGTTGCATCTTATATGTATGTGTGTGTGTGTATATATATATATCCACTAATAAATCGATTCACTTATAACACCAAAACAAGTAAAAAAAATTTGTTTCTCTAAGTTGAAAGCTAATTTTTATTATAGCTAAATTATAAAAGGTAAAAGAAAAAAGTATTAAGCAGAGCATTTTACTTAACTCTAGTGTATTTATTGATAAAAAAAAGAACTATTTACAAAATTTTTATTTTCAAATAAACTTTAATTTCATTGTAAAAAGTAATTAAACTGAAAAGTTTAATTACATTTTACAATAAAATAAGATAGATATTTCAAACTAATCATAACACCACCACATGATGAAGAACATTAACGGGATACGTTGTAGACGCACACTCGTGACAACTGAGGAAGCTCTTCTTTTCTTAGAAGAGCAATCTAAAGCTCTTCTTTTCTATGTGAAGCGGAATAGTATTGTTAGAAGTAATGACAAACCTGTTCCTTGAGTCCCAGTCCCTCCTGGAATCTGGATAGTCCCAGTCCCGGCTCTCCCAGGTTCCTCTTCCTCCTCGACTGTAACACAAACCACATAATTACATGCAGTATACCATAGATAGGAATAACACATACTGAACGGAATTTATTATACTGAAATAGCAAATTTATACCAGTTATCCCAAAATATTCAACTCCCTAACGTAACTTTGGAACTATTGAGAATGTTCAACAGCTGTTTTTTTGCAAAGTTATTGTTTTTTTTTTAACAATTTCCATTTCCAAAAAAGTTTATGTAACATCTATATAACTGCACTTACCTCCTCCTGTCGTCACTGAACCCTTGATTCATCCTCATGCTCCGGCTGTCCTCTCTAGAAGGGCTGTGATCCTTGAACATAGCAGGTCTCTCTGGGCCATCCCCTCCATACCTTGGACGCTCTGGACATCACAACAGATCCCGTTCATACAGATTTTCCTTCATACAGTTATTGGATACAGATTTATTAATAACTTTTAAAGGTTTGAATAGCCAAAAAATGTTTAGACAATTAGGAAACCAGCATGATCATGTGGAGCACTAGTAATATTACACAATTACTATTGGCTCGCTCCTTAAAATAGTAATCAAATCAAATTTTCAATACTTGTTTAATAACTATCATCTCTTTAATATTATTAAAGAAAATAGTTTTTAACTCTTTAAATATTACAGAAAACAAAAATCTTGTTTAAACCGATCTGAAATATGAACCACCAATATTGATGAAATGGGTGTCCAAATCTTTGTTATACTGTATTAGTGTATTGTCAGTTTGAATATATTACTATGCAGTCACTTCGATGGAATATTCTAATCTAAACTTTTAAGAATACATAACAAATTACACAACACATTTAGTGTTAATGAGATGATAAAGTATCACACATTTCCTAAGAATAAACTTTACTTGCTTTTGTATGAAAATTGTGTAAAGTTTCTAAAGCAACTTTTAGCTTTCCCAATTGTAGTGTTGCAAATCTGCAAAGAATGTAATTATCTTATTCCTTATTTTCAACAGACATACAGTTCAGACTGCACACAACCAATTTGGGTAGAAAACAGCAAATTACTTGCAGTGGAAAAGAATTATCAAACTGAACAATGAGTAAAATGAATAAAAAGTAGAATCTACTCAGTAATATCCAGTGTCTAGTCTTAACAATAACTATGTTTGATGTAAATAAACAGAAGCTAATTCAAAATTAATCTACTCTACTGGATGGTTACTACTAATAAAGCAGAATCTATGTGGAAATTACATGAAATGAAAAATGTCTTTATTGAATAGAACGTAAAACATATTCAATTGGCGAGGTTAGGACTATTAAGTCCTCTCTTACACCTAACCATAAATTAATAAACTCTACTATTACTGTAAAACAAGAGCCACAATACAGTTTACATTACTATTTTACAATCAAAAATTATAATCTCTATTTATATAAAGTAATAAAATGAAATAAAGGTTCTCTATGAAACTAAAAATAAATAAATAGAATAAAACTTACAAGGAAATTAACAGACATTCATCCATCACCATTCATACAAAGCCATCGTCCCATACCCTATGCCACGATATCGTCAACCCGACGAGGTTCAAAACAGATGGTCCCTAAGCACCCCCCGAAATCGTTCCCGACTACGAATACCTCTGATATGATCCGGGAGATTATTCCAAAGTCGACAAGCAGAGACTGTGAATGATTTACTCTAAATAGAGGATCTATGAACAGGAATAGATAACAGACAGGCTCCACGTCGAGTATTCCAATTGCTTGTTTCAGAAATGAAAGAAAAGCGTTCAGACAGATAGGAAGGGGAATAATCATTATACAAAATAGAATGTAACATGCTGAGAATGTGGAACTGACAGAGTAGATTCAACTTTAACAGATGTAACTGATTGATGAAGGGTGTTATATGGTCATATCGTCTGAGGTTGAAGATAAAGCGAACACAATAATTTTGAGCACGTTGTAATCTGTCCAAAAGCTCAACCGTCATGTCATTTATAACTTCACTACAGTAATTGAAATGGCAGAAAATCAGGGTCTTCACTAGCATTACTTTCAAATTCAAAGGTAAATAAATAGCAAATTGCTTAAGACTATGAATACCAGCAAACACCCTGCCACAAGTCTCAGTAACATTATCAGCCCAACTAAGAGTTTTTGTAATAGTCAGTCCAAGATTTTTGACCTTGTCACTGTACACAGAGGACACTGTACATCTTAAGGATGAGTTACAACTAAGTTTGGTTTTATCAAATATCAACCCACTGATCACAAAACAGAACCCCAACAAATTTTTGGTTTGCCACTGTAAACTATTAATAATTTCATTTTTGCTATACTATGCTATATTCAATAGTGTGTATGTCTGCTTTTAGTGTACAAAACAATCCATCTATTTATGAAGACTGTTCAAATATTATATATTTTTTTATTACAAATAAATTATAAACACCATCTAACTAAAACAATAAACAGTAGATTAAGATACTCTAATTTTAAAAATAAAATGTCGTATTAATATATTTTGTTTTTATTTATTTATTAAGTACATTCATTGACCTCACGTCTTAAATACATTGTACATGAAGAAGTGATCTAATAGGTTTACTTTTATGAGTACCAATTCATGCAGTTTTACAAGGATTAGTATAAAAAGCACATAGATTTTAATATAGCAAAATGATTTACTTACTTAGAATTCATAACCTATTAAGAAAATGAGAAACTTACCTCTACGTGAGTCATATGGACTCTCATAGCCCTTGTCTTCTGCTGCAAGAGTTCTCCGATCAAACCTGTCCCTTCCTCTCTCTGTATTCCTCTCCCCATCTGATACCCTCCCTCTTTCCATACTCTTATTCCTCTCCCTAATCTCCATAACTCTGTCCAATCCCCTATCTCTGACGATTCCCCGATCTTTCTCCAGGGAAGTTCTATCTCGATCACCAACTTTTTCAAAACTCCTCCTGTTGTCTGGAACTCTCTCATAACCTCTCTCTTTCTCCCTGTCGAAATCTCTGTCTCTACTTCTGTCCAAACCCTTTGGTTGTCTGTCTTTATCCCTGTCAAATGCTCTCTCATTCTGATCACCAGTGTTTCTGTTATCAAAATTGCGGTCTCTTTCAAAACTCCTGTCTCTATCACCCTTTTCTCTTCTGTCACTCAAGTTATCTCTATCTCGTGGCCTATCCTTATCACTAATACGATCTCGTTCAGGAATTTTCTCAGACAAACGTTCTTTTTCCAAAGGTCTACTTCGATCTGACTTATCAACATTCCTATCGTAAAGTCTATCCCTGTCTCTGTCCTTATCCTTGTCTCTTTCCTTATCCCTATCCTTCCTGTCTTTGGTGGCTCTATCACGGTCTCTCTCCAGGGCCTTACGATCCTGTTGTGGCAGAGACATCAGTGGGGGAATAGTCTTGTCCTTGTCCCTATCATCCCTTGGTCGCTCTCTGGTCCTCTCCTTGTCCCTGGCCAACTGTTCTCGTTCTCTCTGTCTCTCTCTGCATCTTTCCAAGGCTTCTTCTCTTTCCTTCTCACGAGCTTCTCTTGCTTTCTCCCTGGCACGAGCATCCTCATGGTCACCTATATGACAAAATACATGCACTAGTACCATAGTTCAAAATACTAATTCCAACAAATTGCAATCACAAATGAATAAAAGTTATAACGTTTTACTAAGACCATTCTTAAACATTTATTCTTTCAAGTTCAAAATTTTTCAATTTTTAATATTTCAAGTTTTAATTAACTCTATTTCCATTTTGAGAGTGAACTTCTAAAATTAAAAACCTACATTAAATATCTCTTTTAAAAGACTTAAAACTTTTTACACTTTACTACTTATTTCACTGAATATTGACTTTCATAATATGTTGAATAATACGTGTAAGTGGTATTTATATTTCAGTTTTCATTCACTGAAATCTAATCTGCTCTCATATATTTACTAAAACTGCCAAAATATATGCAGTTTTCAACTGTAATAATGTTGAATTGGAACTGTTTAATTCAAATTATGTTCTCATAAATTACATTTTAAGTAAAATAAAATTATCCCCGAGACATAAGCAGCAATGATGACAAATCTTAGCTTACATTATATGTACACACAAAATAATATGGAACACTTACGCTTGTCTCTGTCTGACCCAGTTTTCCTGTCTTGACGTCTGTCATCCTTACTTCTAGAACGATCATCATCTTTCTTCCTATCCTCAAGCCTAAAATAAATTAAGAAAGCTTAGTTATCAAACAATAACATCTTAATCATACTATCTTTTCTGTGTAATTGCACCAAGTACATTTTAAATAAACTACATACAGATAAAGTGTGTCTAATTCCTGTTTAAAACTGTATGTAAAACAACGTTATCTTATTCAAAACTGTTGGCTAATGAGTTGTTGAAAGAAACCAAATAATTGCCATAATATTAAGAACTAAAACCAAAGTGTATCAATAAACAAGCAATACTGAAACTTTCTTCGAGTTGTGAAAAATACAACACTGAAGTGTACATATCCTTAAAATGAGTACCAGGCTCCAGTAAACTCTCGATAATCCGCAGAGTTGACCAACACAGATACCACAGATGACCTGTACAATTGCCAATAGTTATGTAAGTGATTTAATTTTCTAATTTTATTTCATTCCATCAATATTACAATAAGAGAACATACAATATTTACAACTAGAAAATAATGTACATACACACAGCATAAGGAATTCTCTAAATTCCAATCATGATATTTTCTGAGCTAAATTTATGTTGTAACTGACAATAAATAAGTAGAAGCTATCTCTTCTTACCCTTAGTAGAAACTGAAGAAAGTTTTGCTGATTCTCTAAGTACAATATTAATGAAAAAAACATAACATTTAGTGGATGTATCTGTAAAAGGTTAATAAGAAAAATCAAACTTTCCTTGATACAGAAGGACTGTGCAGTCTATGTTTTGTGCTTCTTCTGATCGTGCTTGAATGTTTGATATGTAGAACTTGTTCTCCTGAAAAATGTTTACTTTGGTGATTCATAACTATACAGGGTGAGTCAGAAATATGGTAAAATATTTTAAGACGTGATTGTAGAGCTAAAAATAAGAAAAAAATGTTATATAAAGGTAGGTCCGGAAACGCTCCATTACTGAGTAATGGCTGGCGAAAGATTTTGCTTTGTTTTCAGTTCACCTGGTGAAATTAAGTGATTCTGAAAGGTTTTGTTCTTAATTTTTAACTCAAATAAGATGGATGTATAAAGAAAATCACCTGAAAAATCAAATAAAACCACTCTAGAGGTTGTAGTGTGAACAGTTTTTGAGAAAAAGTATGAAATTCGCCAAAAATCTAATAAAATAAATACCGTCTTAAATGTTTGATGTCGAATAACATTGTTAAATGACCAATAAACAAATTGTTTTTCCTAATACAGATTGTAGAGAATTTAATTCTGAAAACAACCGTAATAAACAAAGTTAGCTAAATGTTTAAAAAAGTTATGATATTGACTCCTCACGTATCACAGTACACAGCAAACTTTTGCTGTTTTATAATAATGAATGAGTATATGAATGCTAACAGCTGGTGAAAAATAAACATTTTTAATTAAAAAATTTTATTTTTAAATACAATAAACATCTACAATCGCTTTTAGTCTCACCGGAAGATTAAAACAGATGCTCTAAATGACCTCCATTGTTCAAAATTCACGCGTTCAGGCGTCATCTCATCAAGTTTCGGACCCGTTCAAAAGCTCCAGGTGTCTGCTATGGTTTCTATTCCATTAGAAATGTTTAATCGGAGTTCTTCAATGGTACCTATTGGGGAAGAGTAAACTAATGTTTTTAAATGTCCCCAAAGGTAAAAAAGTCCAAAGGATTTAAGTCTGGTGATCTTGCAGGCCATGAAACTGGTCCACCTCGGCCTATCGATTGATTTGTGAAACTCTCATTTAGGTGTCCTCAAACAGCCAGAGCGTATTGTGCAGGTACCCCTTCATGCATAAACCACATGTTTTGGCGTAAATGCAGAGGTACATCATCAAGCAGGTTAGGTAGCTCGTCTCTTAAAAAGTTCAAGTACACCACGCCATTAAGCCTGGTAGGAAGCACGAATACGACAAAATGATCTGCTAAGATTCAAACCCAAACATTTACTGAAAACTGATATTGTGGGCGATTAGGTTTAATTGCATGAGGATTTCTGTCTGCCCAAATGTGGTTGTTATGGAAATTAATGATAGCTGTTCTTGTAAAGTGAGCCTCATTGGTAAACTAAATTGTATTCAAAAAGTTTGGATCAGCACATTTTAACAGAAGCCATCGACAAAAACAACATGGGTAGCGGTAGTCTTGTGACAAAAGAGTTGCTGGAACATGGAGTTGCTTGGACATGCTGGAAGTGGTATGGGTGTAACTGGTACTCGTGTAGTATTCTCCGAATACTAGATTGGCTGACATTGAACTGTAGTGACAATTCTCTAGTGCTCTTTTCAGGATAATCAGAAATTTTATTAAGAACCAACTCTTCTAATTCAACAGTCCTACATGATCGGGCGATGCCTGCATTACTATGCTCCGAACACTTCAAAGAACCTGTTTCAAATAGGCGTTGATGAATAGTTGCAAAAATCTTGCGCTTTGACACCAGTCCTGCTGTTAGAAAAGTTCTCTTGCTAGACAGACGTCTTGCTGAAGTACTATTGCAACGTCCCAAACCATACATTAAAATGCATGTCTGCTAAATCAAAGTTTGAATACACATGAATATTAACATTCATTTTTAATAAATGAAACACACAACACAAAATCACTAATACAATGGATGGAAATAACTGGTTAAAATACTTAACTCAAGCACATAGTATCTTTACAGTTTGTTGTTTTGTTCAACAATGAGGTGACATATGTCATCTAATAATAAATGCCAAGCTGATTATTTATTATTTAAAAAGGTTTAAACAGTTGCTGTTTAAATAATTAATTATTACCAGCTGTTACCAATCTGATACTCATTCCTTATTATAAAACAGCAAAAGTTTGCTGTGTAGTGTGATACGTGAGGAGTCAATATCATAACTTTTTTAAACATTTAGCTAACTTTGTTTATTACGGTTGTTTTCAGAATTAAATTCTCTACAATCTGTATTAGGAAAAACAATTTGTTTATTGGTCATTTAACAATGTTATTCGACATCAAACATTTAAGACGGTATTTATTTTATTAGATTTTTGGCGAATTTCATACTTTTTCTCAAAAACTGTTCACACTACAACCTCTGGTGTGGTTTTATTTGATTTTTCAGGTGATTTTCTTTATACATCCATCTTATTTGAGTTAAAAATTAAGAACAAAACCTTTCAGAATCACTTAATTTCACTAGGTGAACTGAAAACAATGCAAAATCTTTCGCCAGCCATTACTCAGTAATGGAGCGTTTCCGGACCTACCTTTATATAACATTTTTTTCTTGTTTTTAGCTCTACAATCACGTCTTAAAATATTTTACCATATTTCTGACTCACCCTGTATATTGATTTCGGCTTGCTTAACTTTATGTCTAAAGTTGTTTAATGCCTGAAGAAGAGGATAGATCTTTAAAACACAAGAGTTCTATTTTTGTAGCGTATAATGAAGAAAAATGTTCGAATCCTATTACCCTTTTATAGCTTAATGTTTTTGTCTGTTTTCAAGTGTACATTATTTAATAAAATAAAATAGATGCAATAAACCTGTGAAGTTACAGTAAAGAATGTGAGTTAACTAACCTGGAGCGGCTAGTGTTACGGGGCTTGGTGTCAGGGGAGCGGCGGGGCCTAGATTCCGGTCTACGAGGAGCCCCTGTCTTGCTGCTACGGGGACGTGGGGGCGACTGGCTTCTCTTATGCTTATCCTTGCGCTCTGTTGACACCGACCGCTTGCTGCCAGGTCTGGAGCTCACTGTGAATGTAGGACACACCACACTAAAGTCACTGCTACAGATGAATGGTTATACTGCCAATATTGTAGAGATATGAGAAGTGATCGAAAAGTTCCAGGATTGATTTTTATACATTTATTCATACAACGTACAAGTTATTCAAATCTATCTCCTTCAAAGTCCTTCAAGTTCAATCTATCTCCCCTTGGGAATCTACACACTTTTCCCACTGGTGTTTCCACTGATCAAAGGCCCCAGAAAACTCTTTTTGTACTGATGTTTGGCACCTCCTTGGTTTTTTCTTTACTTTCATGAATTGTTTGACATCTTTGTTCTTTCAGGGATCTCTTGAGCTTCGGGAACCAGGTGAAGTGAGTAAGAGGGCTGAGGAATGAGTTACTGCGTCTTTTGCACAAAACTCACGGATGACTGATGCAAAGTGAATAGGAGTGTTATCATGATAAGGAACCCAATCACCACTTTGCCACAGCTCAGGTCTCTTTCTTCTCATAGCATTACGCAATTGTCTTAGGTTTCAAGAATAAAAAAACGATTAATTGTCTGACCTCGTGGAAAGAAGTAGACAACACCTTTAGAGTCAAAGAAAACCGTAAGCATGACCTTCACATCTGATTTCCATTGACAAGAATATAACAATAAACTGCCTAAATTTTTACAAACTTATCACCCCAAACAAAAAGTGGAGTAACTATCAAAACTAAATGTTTTGTGAGAAAACATACAAAATTATGCATTATCGTAAATTTCTTTCATTTTTGAGCAACAGTTCCAGTTTTGGATACATTTACTATATTTATATTTGTAAAAAGTCATTACAACGTATGATTAATCTCTTTTTCAAGGCCTGGAAATATTATGATTTTTGAGTTGCGGCAGTTACGCTACTTTATGTTTGGGGTGACAATATGATGGTTGAAAAGAAGGAGATTTATTAATTTGCTTACGTATATAAAAAACTGTATAAAACAATTTACTTAATTACCTTTTGCTCAAAACACAATATTAAGTTTTCAGTATAATAAAATTTGAGTAAACTCACCACTTGACTTAGAAGTAGATGGTTTGCTCTTGCTGGAACTTGTAGGGGTGTTGTGTCTGCGGTGACTGGGTGACGGAGACTTCTTGCGAGTTGTCATCTTGATGTTCGTGCCAGGTTTTCTGGGAGGAGTGAACCCCCTTTTATCCCGGCTGCTCGTTGACTTCCGGCTGATATTTGACGGACTTCTGTCTTTATGCATGGATTTATTACTTTCCCTGTAACACATTGCATTATGAGCAGGTATACAGTTTAAATATTCATTCAATTCAAACAATCATTATTCATCGTGCAGGCCAAAAATAATAAATAGAATACTATAAAGTTTTTAATAAATAATGCTGGCCAGTTTAACCAATTCTAAACCAGTTATACCACCCTTTCTAGGATTGACTGTCATAATCATGCGACTGTTGAATTGTTCGAATAGCAGACACCCATATATCTTGCCTTGTTGCTCAGATCATATAACTGTGCGCGCCAGTTTTTCTCTGCGGTTTACGAACATACGAATCGTGCCGTACCCCCTTTTTCTCTAGGCTAAGTGTCATAATAGTTATTATCTTAGTTTTCCCATCTGGCTAGCATTGAAGTTAATGTAGTGCAAATCTATTGTGGAACCTATCCCTGACGACATATTCTCTCCTACAAGCTGTTCAAGTGTATCACTATCAACTAATGAACTCTGATTGGTCCTCAACTCTACAGACAACCACAGTGTCAATCACAATCTATATAGTACTGTTTAGTGTCTGAATGATATATTTTATAATATTCGTTCATATTTTAATGGAATGGAAATAAATGAGAGTTGATGCCACTCATTGAAGTATTCTTCTACTGCCACACACACAGCATGGTATGACTGATATGTTTCATCCTGCCAAAGGACTGTCACAGGGTCAACACATTGTATATAGGCACATTTACAGTTAAGAGTAGAGTACAGCACATTTCACACTCAAGAGTCCTCCAGCATCAAAGGGAAAATATCCAATTACACGAGAATCTAAATCTGTCCAAGTCTTTAAATCACATAATATTTAAAGAGAGAAAAGGACAACGGACATCCAACACGCTCTGATTGACATTATAGGATGCCGGACAGCAACACAATGCCGTCCAACCTCGCATGTGATGTCATTACTAACTAGAGGGATCATTTAAATACGTTGACCAATCATACAAGCAGTCACGTGATTATAAATCACCATCTATGTCTATTTAGCCAGTGCAGACAGTCCATTGAGAATTATAGATAAAAAACACAAACTTAGAACAAATTAATCTAAACAATGAAATTATATTTTATACTATAAACAAACAGAGTTATAAATATAATATATCGATAGTTTCATAATTATCAATAGTTTAATACATTAAATATGAATCAAGAATAATTAGCCATAAGCCATACACAGATAACATGAAATATTTACCTTTTATACATGTTCCATATACGCCTACCTAAAATGTCCATCGTGGAATGTTCAATACGCAAGACTGACCTCGCATAAAATAAACTGTGGAGATTATAACTATAATGAAGTTCACTTTAACATGCAAATAATTGTTTTTATTAGTTTTTTAAGATATTGTCTTCATAATTGGTACATATTTGATTTATCAAATTTGGATAAATATTGAATTTACCGACTATAAGTCTAATTTCAACACTTCTTTTTTATTGGATTCTATGGTCATGCACAATCTTAAGGGGACTCATGTTTTTGTCTTCGGCGGAAACTTATTTTTTCAGTTCTTTTTTATTTTAATATGGGAAGAATGATTGAAATACCCCCGAAATGAATGTTCCTCCATCAGAAAAAATATGAAATGACCATTTCAATACTTATAGATTTAAAATTATTACAATATTTAAAAAGCATTTATCATTCCCCCTTACAGACCAGTAGTCTATAAGAGAAATTTTTCATGTGAAATTATTGAAGTATATGTGTATGCTATTCTTTTGTGTGAGCGAAAAATAATTTTAATTCGCATAAACCATTTAATTAGCTAAGTTTTCTACGTCTGTACAAACTGCTGGTGACGAACGTAAAACAGCTTTTGAGATAATACCTATCAACATATATAAATTTTAATATACAGGGTGTACATAAAGTCCTGCACAGGTATAATATTTTCTGCACGATAACAGATAAATCAACAAGATTTGGTACATCAACACTACACCTAAAAATCTACTTTTTGAAGGAACTATCAGTTTTTTGTATCATCATGGTGACGTCCCGCAAGGAGTCAGAAGGAAATCTTAAATAGGAGCATAGGTCAATATGCACATCATTTTAAAGGGCTTATCTAGCAGAGTTTAATGCCGCAAACCGCACTCAAAAAGATTGATCCAGTACAAAATGGCGGCTGTTCAAAGGTTTTACTTGGTTACATTTTATTAGTAGTCATAACCCCAGTATAGCAAAACTGCAACCAAAGAATACTGCAGCTAAATACTACATTATGCTTGTCAGTTGTACAGAAGTGAATTATGATGTTAGTTATCCTCAAGGGTTACAAATTTGGTCCTAATATATTGATAACGGGGAAAACCTGATAACGATAGTTGGGTCGCAATTTGGACTTTCCTATTAGCCAGTCTATTCATAGTAGGCTATTCTAGTTTTCTTGTTTTAGTAGTGCTGTCCAACCTCTCTAAAAGTGCGCGATTCCTCGTGTGATCGTATGTTGTTTCCCCAACCAACCATAATAAGAAGTGTTATACGTTCACGTTCGTCAAGCGACATAGTGTAGTTGAAGGACTACAAGCAATACGATAAACTCTTTTGTACTAAAGCTCACTGATCATATTGACCTATGCTCCTATTTAAGATTTCCTTCTGACTCCTTGCGGGACGTCCCCATGATAATACAGAAAACTGATAGTTCCTTCAAAAAGTAGATTTTTAGGTGTAGTGTTGATGTACCAAATCTTGTTGATTTATCTGTTATCGTTCAGAAAATATTATACCTGTGCAGGACTTTATGTACACCCTGTATATAAATTCTAGATGTTCTAATTATGAATGCTTCTGATCATGATTTCTGGCTGCAGTAGCGAAAATTTGCAAGAATGGCGAGAAACGAAAACTGTTCCTTGAAACCTTTTTTTACCCATCAGGTAACAAATCAAAATTCCAGGGGGTCTGATTACAAATGTCTCCAACAATCTGTGTGAATAATACAGGAAAAAAGTAGCAAAAATGGCTGTCTAATAAAGCATTGAGATAAGCAATTTAAGTATTTAAACATTGAAAGAGAATTCTTCCCAATTTGGACAATTATTTTTACCATATTACACTGATAAATCAGCACAAAACAAAAAACACGTTTCAAAAAATTGTCCACTGGATCCATTAAAAAATAACTTTTGAAATCCATAGTAAACTCAAAATTAACCCAGACTTGAAGTTATTTAAATAAGACATATGTCAATAGGAAAATATTAGTTGGTAAAAAAAATTGTAAAAATAGTATTTAATGTAATTTTTAATAATTCAATATGTTTCTGTCTGTATATTAATACAGCTCTAGTTATAGTATACTACTAGTATGTGACAAAAGTGTTTTAATTACTGTTATATCATTTCTTACATTAGTTTAAAATCATAATGTAATAAGCGAGTAGTAAATAAGTTGGGTTGTAGCAGTTAAAATGCTTGAATGATGGTACATACAAATAATTATATGCAGTAAATTTGTATACGATAAGCCGAACTATTTTGTTTACTACAACTGAAAGACTAGTATGTATATGTTTGCGAAGCAATTGCCCTGAGTAGGTGAAAACATCTTTACATGTTTTTTTCTAAAACCTGCTAAGTTGGAAGTTTTGGCTCTTAGGGACATCTTGAGGTTTATCAAGAGCCTCAAGACGACCTGAGTTGTCTAGATATCAGGGTTAAGTCACAATAGATACCAGTGTCATGGTGACAGGAGTATTTTCTTACTCAATTGACCCAGTATCGTAGTATGTATAGTAAAATTATGTAAATAGTTATCGGATGAACAGAATCATCCATTTCATTAATTAAAAATATTAGCAGTAGTGTGCAATATGGTAAGATTATGTTCGCTGTATAAAAGTATGCCGTTGTTCACAACAAAATCATTCTGTACAGCAGAAGTTTTGTCGGTTTTATTTTTACCAAACAGAGACAAACCATATGTATAAAAAGATGCTTAATATATTTTGTTTATTAGTTATTTTCCTCTAAACAGTATAAATCCTTTCCACAAATTAGATAATTTGTAATAGCCCTTTGAAACTAAGTGCTGTTTCTTATATCAAGTTTTTCCACAATCCCACTTTGAAACTAAGTGTTGTTTCTTGTATCAGGTTTTCCCACAATCCCACTTTAACTTTTGAATAAATGAGAATTTTCAAATTTCCTTATAAATGTCTAAAAACATCCCCTGGAGAAATTTTTGATTCCCCAAAATAGGGGGTAGAGGAAACTAATCTTTTTTAAGGAATGATACCATGAAAATATCAATAGTACATCCAATTAACATTTTTGAGATAAAGTCAGTGTTTCAAGGAAAAACAATTTCTTGTCAATTTGTTTAAAATAGATACACTATTTGAAGCAAGTTAAAATAATATTCTAACTTCTACTGGACAGTATGTTGAGTGGAGTCAATTTTGGAAATTCATTATTTTCATCAGTCTTCTTCTTTTATCAAGACATTTAAAATGAGGTGCCACTTGAAGGAGTTAGTCCTACTGTCAAAAACTTTTACTTACCACTACAAACCCCCAATTTTTGGTATGAGGTAAAAGTGTTGTAACAGTTACCATGACATAATGATGAGTTTTAGTTAGTGTCAAGTGAAGTCACATCTTTAGTTACCATAATGTCAGACTGCATCCGGTCACTCTGATGCATAATTCAACAGGCAAATCAGATTTGTGAAGACCTGTTGTTTTATGACTTGTGTCCATGTTCCACATACAGTTTCTCTATTTAACACATATTTGCAATGTATATGATACAGGATATCTAGCAATTATAGTGAATTAAATTAAAAACTTTTCAATACCTTTTATTATAATTTCAAGAAATCGAGCTTTATAAAAAATAGTGTCTAAATACAACACTTTAACTTCGAAGTGACAATGCAGAGGAGTCAGCATATTCTGGGGGTGACTGCTAAAATAATTTTTTATGGAAAAAGTAACTTAATAAAATGCAATTACAGTACTTACACGAGTATTATAATGGTGAAAACAGATGATAAGAACACATTTGTAACATTTGCATATGTCCGCTTTAAGACTTAATACTTTTTATTTCTTCATTGATGCTGTACAACTCCTCTTTCAGGTTTTAAAGTGTTTTTCCTTCTAATTCTTTTAGTTAAAAAGCAGCCTTTTTTTGTCTGCCACTCACCGATCCTTATCAGCCATAGTAAAAAAATATTCATTCAAATTCAAATTCAAATAATCTTTATTCATATTTGTACATTGAAATACAATAAATAGTGTCACAATTCATCAGACTATATCTAAGTATGTTCCAGATATAATTTTTATCTAAAACCTTATAGTTAAATGCCTAAATCTATGCTTTAATACATTGTCGAAAACATTTTAAAATTTCAATTAAGTTGCATGTTGTTTCTTAGGCTATAAAATTCGTCAAATGTATAAAAAGCATTTTTAAGCAAGAAATTCTTTAGCAATAACCTGAATTTTTTCTGATCATTTATTTCGCCAATTTCTTTTGGAATAAGATTTAAAAACTTTACACCATTATATGTGGTTTTCTTCTTAAACAATTCTAAATTATGATTATCCAAAACTATTTTATTTTTATTACGTGTGTCGTAATGGTGAATATCATTGTGTGTTAAAAATTTTCCTAAATTAATTTTGACATAAATAATACATTCTAAAATATACAGGCTATGAACTGTTAAAATTTTTAAATCAATGAAATGTTGTCGTACCGAGTCATCATTATGTAAATTTAACATTGCTCTTACAGCTCTTTTTTGGCAAATTAAAATTTTATGGAGATTTTGGTTGGATGTACCTCCATACACACATATTCCGTAAGATACATGCGATTGAACGTGAGCATGAAATACACTTTTTAATACAGTTAGATTACATAAGTTAGACAACCTTTTTAGAGCATAAATTCCAGAATTAATTTTAGTTAAGACATGGTCAATATGCTGATCCCAACTCAGATGGCTATCAATGTAAATACCTAGGAATTTGGTTTTAGGAACTTGGGATATGACCTCAGTATCAATATGAATTTGGACTTGGCTATCTTTCCTATTTTGTTTTGTTGTAAACAACATGTAATTAGTCTTTTGAGCGTTTAAGATTAAATTGTTATTAAAAAAGAATTCTTGTAATTTTGATAGTTGAATAAAAGAGTTTATTTCTAGTTCTGTATCTGTCTTTGTAGAGATAATAAGATTGGAGTCATCTGCGTAAATGCAGAGTTGGTTTTTTGTTTGGTTAATTTGACTAAGACACCTAGGCATGTATTTTATGTAGCAGATAAATAACAATGGGCCTAAAATTGACCCTTGGGGTACCCCATACTTAGTTATTTCTGGTTTTGATTTATATTTCAAAATTTGGTTGTTGTTTACTTTGGCTATTTCTACAAATTGTTGTCTGTTTGTTAAATAGGATTCAAACCACTTTAAATAATAATTTTTTATTCCTAATTTGTTCAATTTTTGTATCATTTTAATGTGGGAAATACTGTCAAAAGCTTTTGACAAGTCCATGAAGATTCCAGCTACTTTATTTTTCCTATCCATTGATTCGATAATTGATTCTATAAAGCAAATTAAAGCAGTAATGGTAGATTTGTTTTTTCGGAACCCATGTTGTTCAAAGTCAAAAAGATCATATTTTTCTAAATGTGTCACTAGTCTTAAATACATTGCTTTTTCAAAAATTTTAGAAATTGATGGTAAAATGGATATCGGCCGATAATTTTGAATTTCAGTTTCCTCACCTTTTTTAAAGATTGGTATCACTTTTGAAATTTTTAGTTGACTAGGAAAAATCCCTGAGATGAAAGAAGCATTTATTAAATGTACTAAGGGTTTTATTAAGGGGTCCTTTGCAAATTTAATGATTTTAATGGGGACCTCATCGTACCCACTAGACCACTTGTTTTTTAGAGAGTTCAAGATATCATTTACCTCTTTTTCATCTAATGGGGGACACCTAAATTCGGGAATTTTGGTAGGAGTTATATCTTCATCATGAGTTGGGGGCATACTACTTAACAGGTTTTCAATAATATTAACAAAATAATTATTAAAACTATTTGCCACTTGGCTAGGGTCTGAAACACTCCCCTTATCAGACTTTAAAACATAACTTTTCTCTGCTACCTTGGATGAAGTTTTCTTTGTTTCTTTATTTATGATTTCCCATGAGGTTTTACCTATGTTTTCAGAGTTTTTAATCTTTTCATCATAAAAACTTCGCTTTGCATTCATTAAATTACATTTATATTGTTGATTTTTATTCTTAAGACCTCTCTTAAACATCTCTAAGCCTGAGTTTCTAGCTAATTTGTTTAGATGGATGAGATTATTTTTCTCTTCCTTTAGTTCTTCTGAAATCCATGTTTTTTTGTTTTTGTTGGATTTTTTTAGAATTTTCGGGAAAGATAAATTAAAATAATATTGAAAAATGTTGTGAAAAGTGTTGTATTTATTTTCGATAGACGATTCAAAAAGGGTTAGCCAATTTTCTTTTTCTAAAAGTGATTTAAATAAATTAATGTTATCTAGAGAGAAATTTCGTGTCCAAAATTTTAAATTTTGATTATTTGTATTGTTTTGAAAATTCATTAGTTCTATTATTTGTCCATCGTGATCTGATAGTGCAGTTACCACTCCTTCAACTTTTAACTGATCCATACTTATATTAGTTATTATATTATCAATACATGTCTTAGACGTGGCAGTGACTCTAGTTGGGAAGTCAATTAAATACTTCATTCCATTTCTTAAAAGAATATTCTTTAGCTCTTTTGATTCATTTGTATTTTTAAGGATGTCAATATTGAAATCACCCATGATGATGACATACTTTCCTTTAGATATTAAAAATTCAAACAAGTTATTCAGACGAATTAAAAACTCTGAATTTTCGAATTGTGGGGTTTTGTATATTCCTACCAATAAAAAGCTAAGCTTGTCTGTTTCAAATCTAGCACTACAGCATTCAAACAACTTATCTTGACACAGTACATCTATTTTTGTGGAAACCAGTTGTTTCATCTTTAAACTCTCTTTGGCCAAGATAACTACGCCGCCTCCTGTTGTATATTAGATTCTTTTATACAAACAAGGTAGAGTACAACACACCATGTGTTGTAACAGACTCCGCTGAGTCAAGTCTACATATAAAATCTTTCTCAAAATATCCTGCCACATGATACATTTAGATACAACTTACTATGAAAATAAATGATGTTATGTGTGTCTAGAATAGTTAGACTACATGTGATAATTTGTCACATGTTTGAATCTCTTATAGGTATATTGTTGGTTTACCAAATCTATTTATTCTGATATTTTCTTGTTCCCACAATGGTGACCCATAAGACCAATGAATAAATATTTGTTAACGCTCACCCAAATCTCATGGAGTGACATGTACTACCATTAAACTCAGTGTTCCTCAAATATATAAATGAAGCTTCAAGTCTATATGTCAGTTTGTTTTAGAGATATTAAGGGGACAAACAGACAGACAGAAATGAAATTTTTCCAGCCCCACGAGTGATAGGCTTAGCTAAAGCCAGCCAATAATATTGCTGAAGCAAATATAAATTCTACGATTCATCAAAATTTTAGATAAGAAAGTTTGTTTTATATATATATAATTAAATTAAACATATATATATATATATATATATATATATATGTTTAATTTAATTTATTTGTATTTATTAATTTCTAGTTAACGTTTAAATTAAATTTACATCTAATTTAATTTACAAGGAATTCCAATCAAATGTTACTGTTCAAACTGTAGGCTATATAAACACATAAAACTAGTTTTAATTTATTTTTCTCAAGATCTTATAATTTTTTACCATGTCATCAAGGCATAAACATGCAAGTCACAAATTTATTCTTTTTGAGATTTGTGACAAATTAATGAATGTAAACTTGGAAGCTTGCTTAATTTTTTAGCTGAAAACTTAATATACTCCTTAGTATTTTATAATATACGCTAACCACACCATAAATTAATTTGGCATATAAATATTTATACATAAACTTAACTAAACCAAATCTTAAATATCATGCTAACGATTTAACATTTTTAAAGAAAAACTCCATGTTGGAAAGTGTTTTTTGACAATGCGAAAAGTGCCTAAGGATTTTCGAGAAAAACGCAAGGTTGAACTAAAATTTATTTTTTATCACAAAAAGCTCCTTTTTAAAGGTAAATTAATTATGTATCAGAAACTACGTAACATTCAGATTTATATAAAATTGTTAAATTAACAAATCACTTTAGACGGCAACAATTCCACAGAAACAAAATAAAAATTCCAGTCTGAGGTAAAATAACTATTATAAACAAAACTTTATTTTGAAATTTCAATAATTTCCAAAACAAATGTAAGTGGCTGGTAGAAAACATTAGGCATGTAATCATAACTTTTAAAATTGAAATTATAGACTATAATTTTAAATCCATATTCATGCATACTTTTTTCAAATAATACAGAAAACTATAGGCTGAAAGCCATTTTTAATAATTTTATTATGGTATAAAAATATAATATAAATATAAATTATTATCATTATATTCAGTTTTAATAAAATTCCAACAAAAAACATATATGCGTACCATAGCTGTTAATTTGTAAAGAGTTGGAAATTAAAATTGTAAAACTTTACCTCTTTAATGACAAAAGATTAACAGTTTACAAAGTTTAAACAGTTAAGAGAATGTAAATTCTTACTAAGTTCATGTACAAGATATCAATTAAAAACTTTTAGGAGTTGAAAAACTATAGTTTACAAACATAATACTATGAATGTGTAATATAATTATAATTAGACCTCATGCCTAGTAGTATAATTAGTAGTAGCTCCAATATGACAGGCTTATTAAAAACAAGTATTTTTTAAAACATTTTTAAAATTAACTATTACATCTTTTACACAATAAAGCTATTTTTATATTATGATTTGCACTCAAAATTTCCCTTAACAAAATAAACCTACCTTTCAAAGAATTTTGCTTCTAAATGACAAAGCTTATAAAAGGCCTGACATTTCAAACCGTCAATTTCACTACAGAGTTCAGAAATGTACATAATAAATTTGAAAAAAAAAGATAGTCCAACCAACAAGGGACTTATTAGTAACCTCATTAGGCCTTCGTTCAATGTCACATTCACATTACACATGCAAACAAATAAGTAGGAAGAAAAAGTTGAAAAATTTGGTTACCTTATTGATATGATTCTTTGTTTGAAGGTTATTTTTGACGAAAGAAGGATTGTGAAGGAAACAGGATTTTTCCGGACATTTGCCATCGTTCAGTGAAACAAGAAAACAGTAACACTACGTTTCAAGATCTGCAATCTGATCTCTTCTTCAGGTAAAGAACTAACCTAATACATAATTACAAACTAGGTTAAAATAAACAAATCTTACTAAAGCGTTGTGGCACGCCTAAGTCAGGAATCACAACTTACATGTTGTTAGTCAACTTCACCAACACTAAAGACATGCACTTAATACAAAACACTAATCATTAAAACCAAACTACGGAATACAGGTCACAATACGTCTTCATGAAGACAATATTTTTGAATCATTTCAAGTAAACATTTAAATATATTTTGTTATAATTACTCACCTCTTATTTGAAAATAATAACTGAATTTGAGTGAGTTAGCGGAGATTTATATAAAATTTTTCACATTTTTATAAACTTTTACATTCATTTTGGTTTTTACATTTACGTATAAATATTGTTTATGTTGTCTAAACGAATAAAATACAGTTTAATTAGCTACAATGTATTCATTTGGAATATTCCAACTGCCATGAAAGGGCGTTCCCTAGTGCGAGCGGTAACTAGAGTTACCAGCTGGCATGGAAGACTGACCACAGTTACCGCATTCCTAAAACGGTAGAGAGTGATAACTTTTGTGACATGAGTAATTTTCATATATTTCTATCATATTTCATCCAAAAGTAAGTAAAAATATATTTTAAAAATTTCAGCATATAGGGAACTCTATATACGGATTTTTAGTAGCGAACGTGTTAATAATATTTCCTACACAAAATTTGAGTTGATATTTGCCCCACGAAACAAAATCTATATAATTCTGTAATGAGGTTGGATTAAAAATTATACAATTTTCTAAATTGTATGGATACAGATACTGTTAATGAATATAGATAGTGTCAATAGGTCTGGTTTACTTTAGATGACTATTGGAGTGGCTGTAGTACCCTTAATGTTAAAGGATTTTGCAAGGCTGACGATGAAGGAGTAGCTGGAACTGAGCTGGCATACACTTCATCCAAAGTGACATGATTAAGATTGTGCCTATTATCTCTCTCTCTCTCTCTCTCTCTCTCTCTCTCTCTCTCTCCATGTGGTGGATGTAGCATGGAATCTTAACAGGATACAGCCGCTATTCCAACCTTACCCATCCTGAATGTCCTGTCACTAAAGTAGCACGAAGTTCCTTCTAGGAATATGCGCACAGGAACTGAGAGGTTTCTCAGTTTCTGTTCCAAGTGAGCAATTAGGTGAAATTTAGGAAAAAACTAATTTGTTTGTATTATTCTCTTTTATTGGGAACAAATGGCTGTTCGAAGAAACTGAAAAATAGCACGGAACGCAAAGTCAATGGAAGAACTCTTTCTAAGTCTAGTTTATAGCGTACAGAATGGCAAAAAGACCTACCTCCACAGCATCATTGTAGAACGTGTACTGAAAGTAGCTACACAACGATATGAAAATGGTCTCTCATCCGCTCAAATGGAGATGAAAAAGGAACTTACTTTTCAAATGACTTATTTAAAGAGAGCAATGAGTATATTACCGAATCTTGTTGCGTTCAGTATCAGAGACAGAGGATGTTGAACCTCTCTTGGTCTTGTTCGGCTTGCTCCTCCTCTTGCTATTGTCTCCAGCAATCCCACTGGAACTGGAGTCTGAACTGCTCTCGTCGCTGCTGCTGCTGGACTCGGAACTGGTAGAACTCACTGAAGTGGAAGATGAACTGCTCAGCCCCTGCAAGTGAAATCACACTTAAATGATAGGAAATCTTAATGAGGAATAAAGGATTCATAGGAGGTACATATGTACATAAAACCACTGGGGCTGGAAATAAATTCTATCTAAGGTTGTATGAGTATCATTTAAGAAAATGATAGTAAACATCAATAAATTATATATATATATACTTCAAAGTATCTCAATGAAATTATGTTATTACTGTAAAGATAAATTATTCTTATATTAATGAAAATCCTGATATTTTATTCTGCGCCCTTTGTGAAACATTAAATACCTTTTTAGGTTTAGTGGTAGTGTGACGATGTCTGGTGTGGTGTTCCTCTGTCTCCTCTCGCCTCATCTGCAGCTCCAGTTCCCGCTGCAGCAGCTGTCTGCGTCTCTCTAGTACCTTCTCGTCTTCGTACTCAAGCTCTGTCTGGTCCCACGACTCCCAACTCAGGTCCGGACTTCCTCGCTTTACTACTGTCGAGTGTAGCCTCAGCCCCTCAAGAGCCTATCAACAAACATAGATACATATCAGAGCTGATAGAAAATTATCAAAAAGGGATATTATGTAAAGTGAAAATTGGATACTCACTGGATAGATAAATGAGAGAAATATATCCATCAAGTAATCTTAATCTTCCCACAATTCATCAAATTTTACTAGTGTTTTTATGAATATCAAATTAACTAAAGAAACTAAAAATGGATTTCACCTAAACTATTATTTTTTTAATTATTATTCTTGAACATATAACACATTCCTAACAGAATAGTGTAAGATTTTTAATAAAACTTGTATTTCCATTGTGTAGGTCAAATCCTGTGAATAAATTTCATACACATGATTAAAACGGCATATCAGACTTTGATACTAGTCGTAAGCACACAACAGATATATATGGTAGAACTAAGACAGGAAAAATGAGTTCATTTCATATAACATAATCTCAGAATCTTGGTAGTTTGAAATCATAAGTTGGTGTGATACAGTTTTCTCTAAGCACTTTATAAAGACTGACTTGAACTCCTTCATGCACATCAGTTCGGCTATCTTTGAACTTCCTACATCATTCACGAACAATACTATCACTCATAATGTTTTCCCTGTAGATACAGCACATTCTCTGATAGATTTCTGCTGCACTATTCCCTTCTGCTTGCATGAAACGATAACACTTTGGTGGGAGAATAATAGAGGTGGCAATGTTTATGAGACTGCAGCTCAGCAAAAAATGGCTATTTGAACTCAGCAAGGAGAAATGTTTTAGTGGGGAAGATGCATAATGGAATACTGCACACAGCACTGACATGCCAATAGTCTGGCCGTCGTGGCGTGAAATCAATAGTTGGGAAAAAAAAAACAGCCCTCGTAATATTACAATAAACTATTCAAGCAATTATCTTTCAAATTATCATATATATATATATATATATATATATATATATATATATATATATATATGTATATATATATGTATGCATACAAGTGGATGTCTTCATGCAAATGAAAACAATAAACATTATAATTATTAAAAGAACAAAATCAGTATTTTACTATTACATGTACATTGTATATATGCTGCAATTACAATACATGTAATTCCTGAAAATCAACAAGACAGCAATTCCATGGAAAAATAATCCTACACGTAGAATGTAAACTATTTTTTATACCTTCAGTTTTAGTGTTATTAGTAAGAGAAAAATCTGAGCTGACAGAATCAATAACTACGAGGGTAATTCGGAAAGTAAGGTCCGTTTTTTTATTTAAAAAAAAAACCACACCAGATTTTTTCAAAAAACTTGTTTTATTTGATTCCTGACATCAATCACTATTTTTCTACATAATTTCCACTTTTGTGTAAACACTTGTCATAACGATCTACAAGTTTTTGAATGCTGGTGTCATAGAAGTCGGCCGCCTGTAACGATAACCAGTCTTGTTAGCCACTTTAACCGCTGACGTCGAGTGACGCCACTCCATTGACTGGCGTTTCGTTTCTGGGGTTATGTGGGAAACCCATGTCTCGTTACCCGTTACAATGTGGTCTAAAAGGTTATCCTCTTTCTGATGATATTGGATCAAAAATTCAAGAACAATACCCATTCTTCTTTTTTTGTGTTCCTCAATAAGCAGCCTGGGAACCCAACGTGAGCACAATTTGCGAAAATCCAAAATTTCAGAAACAATTTTAAACAACGTGCTCACGTTTGGAAATTCTATTGCTAATGAAGAAACAGTGAATCGCCGATTTTCACGAATTTTTTCATCGACGGCTTTCACCAAATCTTCGGTGATCACTGACGGCCGACTAGATCGTGGTTCGTCATGGACATTTTCCCGTCCATCTTTAAAACCTCTCACCCACTTCCGCACTTTGCTGTCACTCATTGCATTTAGACTGTACACTTCACTTATCAGTCGATGAATATCTGCTGCTGAAACGTTCCTTGCTGTCAAAAACCGTATCACAGACCGTATTTCACAGTCGGCGGGACATTCAATAGTTTTTAAAACATTTTAAAAAGGCACAGACAACAGCAGACTACAACGATTTCACTGCAAATGGCGTCGTTCTGCGCGCAATGCATACCGGGAGTCAGGGCGCATGCGCATTTTGCTGCTCGCTTACTGTTTGTCTGGTTAACGCGAATCGGACCTTACTTTCCGAATTACCCTCGTATCTGTACGTGTTGCACTGTTAATTAGCAAGTTCCTGTTAGCCAAAGTTATAGGCGATAAAAAAAAAAAACAATAAGAAGAACACCTTGATCAACTGTTTCATATATTTCCCTTTTGCCATTCAAAACTTATCTATACATTGTACACATGAAATTTCTATATTTTAATCATCTTGTTAGGAGGTACTGTATAAAGATTTTAATTAATTATCCTGAATAAACATTTTATATATATTTGAAATTAATACATTTTACATTGATTAAAAGTATAGACGTAACAAAATAAGTATTTAATAATATACAATTAATTAAGGATTTCAATAGTAATTTGATACATAGTAAAATAGTACATAAAGAAAGACGTCATTAAGGAAAGAAGGAAATCTGAATATTAAAAACAACCTTTGACTTAATCTTATATTTCTATTATTTAGTTTACCGATAAAAAGATATTGCAGGATGTCATATGTAAATATATTATTTTGAGTAG
This sequence comes from Homalodisca vitripennis, assembly GCF_021130785.1. Classification (NCBI taxonomy): domain Eukaryota; kingdom Metazoa; phylum Arthropoda; class Insecta; order Hemiptera; family Cicadellidae; genus Homalodisca; species Homalodisca vitripennis. The sequence goes on from NW_025778792.1 coordinate 43,022, forward strand.
AAGAAATCTATGACTACATGTACACCCACATACATACATATACACCGCACTCGCTCATGCATACAATTCAAGCATATTTATCTATTATCTTGTTTGTCAGTACCGATATACAACCACTGTGTGTGAATTTGTGACAGCCAATGGTGCCATATGACAACTGAGTGATGCAAAACTATTTGGGGAAGTGTGACGAACAATTCAATTCATAATGGTCTAGATATAATCTGAAACGTCTTACCTGTTTAGGTTCTAGATCTTTCTTCGGTACTCTCTTCGACGGGCTGATTAATGTATGGGTATTGACAAAACTAAAAAAATAAAAACAACTATGTATATATCAAGTAATACCTTAGCTAAATACCAAACAAACACACCATCATATTTAATTCTATAGAGTGAATAGTTGGAAAGTTTTAAGATAGGTTTGTACATCTAGTTAAACCTTTCCGGGCCAGGAGGCAATATTTTGCCGCCATAGATTGTTTCTGAAAAGTGACAGGCAGCAAAATATTGCTGTCGGTGACACAATGCGAAAAGCGCCAGGTGGCAATATATTGCCTCCTTGATATTCGTCGTTTTCTTAAATAAATACGACATCAAATGATTAAAGTTTTATGTTTTTTTATTCCCTGGTATATTTGTAGGTAATTAATATGAATATCATTTTTATTTTAGAGGTCTATGCATTTTTATTTCGTAATTGTCACGTGACATTATCAGCTGACTGCTGCCAGTCAGTGCTCGATATTTTGTTGTTTATTCTTTATGCTTTAGTGTAATTGTATTATTGTATGCTGGATTCTTCTTCATTACTTTGTATGGATGTTCCCTTTTATTTGTTTGGAGGACAACTGCCATACAGTAATGTACGCCGACGACACAGTGCTCACACTGGCCAATAGATCAGCAGAAACACTCACCAGAAACATACACACCACCCTCAACACTACTAGACTATATTGCACCACAAACGAACTAGTCCTGAACGAAAAGAAAACAGTCCAGCTAAATTTTACCACAAAAAACAAGAACAACATAGCATTACCGGGCATAGAATCCAAAAATAACACCAAACACCTTGGGGTAATTATAGACTCCAACCTGGCCTGGCCAGCCCACATAGATCACCTCTGCAAGAAGCTCGCCTCCAGCACCTATGTCATAAGGAGGTTAAAACAAATAAGTAGCCTGGAAACAGCAAAAACAGCTTATTTTTCTTTATTTGAATCCCACCTCAGGTATGGCATAGCAACCTGGGGGGGAACAAGTAATGCCAACATGGAAAGGCTCTTAATACAACAAAAAAGAGCAATAAGGTGTCTTGCAGGCATTGCCCCACAAGAAAGCTGTCGAGATGCCTTTAAGGAGCTCAAGATCCTCACAGTTGTGTCACTCCATATTCGAGAAGTTGTTCTACATGCAGTCACCACAGCACAGACCAGACACAGGGACATACACCACCACAACACTAGACATGCTGCGAACTTCACGATACCACCTCACCACCTCTGTCTATATGGGAAGAAGCCATCATATAAAGGTGCAGCCTATTTCAACCATCTGCCAGAACATCTCAAGAAGGAACCAATCAAGAGGCTCAAGAATCAACTAACCATATGGTTGCAAGAAAATCCTTACTACACAGAAAAAGAATTTTTTAACACCTGAACCTGTTTTTAAAACACTTTGTATTGACACAATGTACTGTTCTCTACGAATATGTCATTAAAGAATATTCTCTATTGTCTATTTTAAATGTATAATATAATAAAATAGCTTCCCACGGTTAAATTTTTTACGTTTTTAGTTATTTGCAAAACAAAACAAAAAAACATTTTATGTAACCTATTAAAACATTTGTTTTATTATTTTAAATTACTTAAAATTACATCTATATATTTTTTGATGATAGTATATATCTATACAAGTAATTTGGTGCAACTTTTAGGTCATTGTCTAATTTTTATGAAAACTTATAGATTTTAATCTAAGAGACTGCAAAATCGCCAATAATAGCCTGGCACTTTTGACTAGTCACAAGGGAATATGACATGTGAAAAATTTTTGCAACATCTTATATTTGCTCCTGGCCCTGAAAGGGTTAAATTAACATTACAATTTTACTGTTTTTTCATGTTGGATCTAATGGCATTCTATCTATTGTCTTAAAATTTTAGAACATTTTAAGTTCATACTAACCAAACCAATTACTTTACTGAATGGTGTGGTTAATGGCATTTTATATTGTGTAGTATAAAAAATAGTGGTTCTGTCTGATTTGTCCTAGCTAGCTTCTGATTCAGAAAGAAAGGCCAGGTAATTAAATAAATAATAATAATAATCTTTATCTATATATATATATATATATAAATGAATGTTTGTGTGTTTGTCCTTTATGGAATCGTAAACTATTTGACCGATCATTATGAAAATTTGTATATTAATGTATTTTTCGACGGAGAAGGTTTATATGCTATGCCTATTGATGTATCTCGCCACCAGGTGGCAATGCAAATGTTAAAAGTTTTTGAAGCGCCTCTACACTATAAACTGCGATTACGAGACAGTTAAGTAAATTAAATAGCGAAAAACTATTTGAAGGCGCTAAGCTTTGATGTATATTTGTCTTCAAAATACATTTCTGGTTGACTTAAAGTTTGAGTGTTAGACCACTTTATAATAAAGTACATGTACATGCACAACGGCTATAAACATAAACAGATTTTCTTGATCGTGGCAACAAGGCAAACACTACAACACTATATATATATATTTCTTGTGTGCATGTGTATGTCACTGAACTCCTCCTAAATGACTGGACCGATTTTGACAAAATGTTTTGTGTGTTGAAGGGGATTAGAGAATGGTTTAGATTCACAATTCGGTCCAATTTAAATTGTTTATTTAATTAATTTTTTATTTATAAACTGTTGTTGATTTTGGAATGTTTTACATTGGATCCGACAGACTGCACTAAGACATGTAATACAAAGTAAACTGATACTTAACAGCTGTTAACACTTTCAGCTGAAGTTCATCAAAGAGACAGAAAAAAAAAGTTTATATAGATTTGTTGATTGTTAAATATTATTTTTTTTTATTTATCATAAAATTATATCAATTGAATGAATATTATAAGTTTACAGGGTAAAAATACTGAATATGTAATTAAACCAAAGATCCATAAAGAAGGCCTACGAAAAAGTTTAGGCTGGAATAGGTATACTATCAATTATTTCACATTACTAACAACAGGTTACAGTAATACCATTAAATTAAAATAGTGTTGGTAATAAAATATGACTATTGTAGGCTTACTGTTTGAAAAATATATTAAAGGTTGAACAAATTGTAATTGAGGGTTATATTAGAAAATTGTATTTCTGCTAGATAGCAGTAACACCAATCTCTTCAACTCATTATCATAATGTCTGGCTATATAGTTAAATTATTACATAATGGTACTTACACACAGTTTTTTCCATAAGGACAAGTGCCATTTTGGTTCCAATGTCTGCAAAAGTTTTCAACTAAAGATGGTTGTTGTCCTACTATTGCAGTATTTATTGAAATAGACGCTCCAGTCTTAGTGCCAAGTCGTTCAAAAACACTCTGTCTCCGCTGAGAATCCTTGTTTGTTATGCTGTTTGATAGTGTGATACTGTTATTGAGTTTGCTGCCTGGACTTTCCACTGTGATCTTACGTTTTGTCACTTTTGACATCTTGTCATTCCACCAGCCCACTAAAAAACCAAGGAGCATAACATTATATCATTATTATCAATAAAAAATATATATATATATATATAATATATAAAACATGAAAATATTCTCTAGATAAGTATTACTTAACCCTTTGGAAACCAGCTGACCATATATTGCTGTTAGATAACTTCACAAAATGCCTAAAATACAGTTTTTACAGATTATAGAAAATAACAATAGAGTAGCTAATTTTTCAAACATAAAAGTTTCAATTTATTGATGAATTACAGACTATCTGTGTGTATTTAATAAAAATAACAAACAAAACAGTATAAAACTTACTTAATTATTACTATTTTAAGGTTAGACATGTTTAACAGCTTTAAAAATACTCAACTGGCTCAGCACCAATTATGATTACTTGTCATTAATACATATACAATTCGGGTACGGTACGATAAACGGACCCGGTTTTTTATATCCAAGAATGTAATCATCGATACCTAATATTCGCATCTCAAATCCTAGACTATCAATCGATATAAAAAGTATCTATAATCCTCAATAACAATCATATCTTTTAAATTAAAATATGGATTTAATATTTACAGTGATGAAACAAATTATTATAAGCAAAATTAGGAAAACTGAAAACGACCATATTTGCTCCTCTCACAGTTACAGTTGTTTCTTTCCCACAAATTTCACATAATTGATTTTTCAGTACGAGTCCAACATGTTGAAGCCACGTAAAACATGTCTTATCATCTTTCAAAGCAATGTCGTGTAGTTTTCTAAAATTGACTGCCATTTTTAATAATCAAATTTTACTTATATGTAAAATTGAAATATTACCTTGTACGTGTATTATTTGAAAGTGTTTACAGCTGTTGATATAGATTATTTAAGTTATTTATTCAAAATAATTAATCAGTATCGATTGATTATAATGGTGGTTATGATTAAGTAATATCGTTTGCCATTCATAAGTGGTTAAATTTCTAAAGTTTTAATGTTCAGTTTGTGTGCTAATTGTCTTATCGCAAACTCCTCCCCATCCTCAGACAGAGGTCAAAGTCGAGTGGTCTAATAGATAAAGTGACTGCAGAGTCTCGTGAAAAGGTTGAGCGAATGTGGGGTTCAGCTAAATGGCGTAATAAAAAACAAAAAGGAACAGCACGACACCATCTTGACTCATACCTAGCTGAATACATATTGTGGCAGTTGACAGTTGCGGCTGAAGGTGGAAATCCACTACACTGACTCATCCTTGATATTGCTGCATTCTGGGCGTCACAGGAAACCCATTAACAATTGACAATCATTATAAGTTTGTAATTTTGTAATTAAAGAGTTTTTTTTTCGTTCCATAATGTTTGTTGTTATAAAAAACCCTACCTGTATGTAGATTACCTTGTAGGGGTAGGATACGATAAGCGGACCCGGTTTTTTATATCGAAATAGGCAAACAATATTACTTAATCATAACCATCGATATAATCAATCGATACTCTATATCAACAGCTGTAAACATTTTAAAATAATATATGTAGGGTAAGATTTCAATTTTACATAAGTAATTTTATTTATTAAAAATGGCAGTCAGTTTTAGAAAACTACACAACATTGCTTTGAAAGATGATAAGACACATACAGTATAAAATATATTGTTTTTATGGCTTCAACATGTTGGACTCGTACCGAAAACCCCATTATGTGAAATTTGTGGGGAGGGGTTTGCGATAAGACAATTCCTGTTATAGGTAATTATCATATAAACGGCCGGAGCGGCAAAATACGAGTTTTACGTTATTAACTTATTGGAATCGTCCTAAGGTTGGATGGGGTGGAAATGAGAAATAACGAAGTTCTAGAACATAAAAAATGGAACAACTGTTCACGCGTGGAGTAATATTTCCATGTTGTACATCGACGTCGGGCGTCACCTGACCTTTTGTGACCATGATTCAACCTCGTGATGACGTCATCGGATGGGTCGCCATCTTTGCAAACATAAATGAAAAATAATACTGAAATGAGCAGAATTTTTATCAAAATGAACAATGTTTTTCTTACCAATTTGGGAATTAGTGAGGAAAACTTTATTGAAGCGCCTTGTATTCAGCAAAAAAACAATTTTGAATGTGGACTGAATCTGATGGTAAACCTAAAGATCATAGTAAACTGTTACATTCAACCTAAGATTCCGTCATCTTTTATAGAGTGGTATAGTAATTGTTTTTTTTAAAAATCCCCTACAAATGTAATTGATAGTAAAAATGGGGCGAGCACTCTCCCTTTACTGTCTCCAAATAAAGTACTGTCCAACTCTATGATTTCCATTGCAAGTGAGACATTAAAGTCTAAGGAAAACTCTTTACCTGTCTTAAGACTTAAAAAGTGTGGAGAAGATGGATGGAGAGTGGTCTCCCCAAAGCAAAGTGCTAAACCTAAGTATATGTCAAATAAATTGAGTATCCTACCTTTAAAACATTCATCCAGGGCACTCCCAGATGACAATGTAAATAATTCTTTAAACGACTCATTCCATCCATCCGTGAAAAAACCAACGAGCAAGGTGAAACAATCTAAAGGCGTATCTACGGGGTTGGTGTCTTCCAGCTTTCGAGTCAAGGAAATGTCTGTTGATAATAATGTAGATATGCCGCCAAAGGATGTTCAAAGTGTTTTTGCTATTAAGTGACTCACATGGACGGCGTTTATGTGGTAAAGTGAAGTTATTGGTGAAACCTGCAGTTAAAACTGAATCTGTAGTGTTGCCGGGTAAAAAATTTGAATGTGTAATGGAAGGCAGCAACCTCAGTGGCCGCAAACTCACAAAACAGGATTATGTTGTCATCTTGGCTGGTACGAACAATGTCCCTGACCACTGCGATGGGCTTTGCGTGTCTCTCGGTCGGGCACTGGAGGGTTTGGCGGACACCAATGTTATTGTATTGGGTATTCCCAAGAGATTTGATGCTCCAAATCTAAATGATGTCATTAATGGTGTTAACCGGGATCTTCTTGCTACGGTTGGGAGACATGATCATGCTGACTTTGTTTCACTCGAGTGTATCCCAAGGCGATTCTTTACGAGGCATGGGCTGCATTTTAACGAGCTCGGGAAGCGAAGGGTTGCGGAACTCATAGTCAATGCTCTACCGAGCTGTTTTGGGAAAATCAGGCCTTTATCTCCTGGGCTTGGATCTCGAGGAAGTCCTCAAAATGGCGTAAAGCACAGGCCCCTACATATCAAAATGGAACAATGTTCTAAAGCAGAACGAATATTTAGTACCCGAATAGTGTACAATTCTAACTTTGAATCGAAAACATGGACTAATTCTGAGGCAAATTATAATTTTTTAGAACGGGACAGGTTACGGAGCAAGAGAAAATGACATTAGTCTTTCCCTCTGCGACAGGTGTCGGTTACAAAAAGGGAGCTTTCACTATTTTCCACCAGAACATCTGTGGGATTCGAACAAACAAAGACCTCCTAGAAATACACCTAGAGAGCGACCACCCTGAAATAATTTGTTTATCTGAGCACAATCTATCGGAAATACAGTTCGAGTCCTTCTCTCTATTGGAGTATAACAATGTGTCGGCCTTTTGTTGCCAATCTCGGCAAAAGGGTGGAGTATGTATCCTGGCAAATAGTAATGTGGTTTGTGAACGTGTTGATGTATCCCAGTTTTGTTCCGAGAGTTCTTGTCAATTATCTGCTGCAAAAGTTCAGCTTTGGAACGGTGAGAGAGTATTATAATTATTGCTGTCTACAGAATTCCTGGATATAACTGTGAAGAATTCTTCCGTTTGTTTGGTGACTGTCTTGCTAGAGTTGTTCGGCGGAGTCATAGACTTGTTGTTATTGGAGACTTCAACATAGATCTATTGAGTAATCAGGCATCCAGTAGACATTTCATTCATATCATGAAAACATTTGGTCTAAGACATACCATAACCTCTTACACCAGGGAGTTTAAGGGTTCAAAAACTGCAATTGACAATATATTTACTAACATTGATCCTAGCTTGATAAATAGCAATGTGGTGATAACTGCGTTATCAGATCATCATGGTCAGGAAGCTGTTATCGTCCTCCCAGCTAAGACCATACCTTTGCCTAAGTTTAGAATGTCGCGAAGGATAACGTCCCGCAATATCCAAACATTCAGGCATTTTCTAAAAAATGAAACATGGAGTAGTGTGTTTAAATCAGGGGACTTCAATGATAGATTTAATGAATTTACAAATCTAATTTCTTATTACTTTGAAGCAACTTTTCCTCTGACAAAGACAAGAATACACCCTCTTAATTCTTCTAACAGGATCGTCACGGAGAGTCCCGAAATTCTAAGACTCAAGGATCAGCTACAGTTTTGCTATTCCTTTACGAAGGACCTAGAATCCTCACATCCCTCCAGATTGGCATACAGAAAATTAAGGCGTTCCTATAAAAGTGCAATAAGGAAGTCTAAGTCGGATCAACTCCTGAGTAGGATCTCTGAATCAGCAAATAAGACAAAAACCATTTGGACTCTCATTAATGACAGCAAGCCTTCCAGAAAAAATAATAATGTTTTCCCCACTTTGCTTGATTCTGATGACAATGAAGTTAGGGATCCTGTCAGGGTTGCCAATATGTTTAACAACTTCTTCTCGACTATTGGTCAATACCATGACACCAGTGGAAATATTTCTCATGGCCTAAGCGAGTCAACACAAACTACTACACCACAATCTGTAACCAAGTCGCTGTTCTTGTCCCCCACCACAGAGCAGGAAGTATCGCGTGTGATACTTGCTTTAAAACCTAAGCCATCTTGTGGAGATGATGGACTATCGTCTAAGCTTTTCAGGCAGATCCATGATTTAATTTCTTCCCCACTTGCTTATTTAATTAATTTATCTTTTTCAGTGGGTGAATTTCCTAATTCACAAAAACACGCTATAGTCCACCCTCTCTACAAGAGAGGAGCTGGGAACGTTTGTAGTAACTTCAGACCTATTTCGCTGGTTACAACCTTTTCTAAGATATTTGAAAGAATATTTCTGGATAGATTGTTGTCTTTTCTGGCGAGAAACGGAGTTCTCTCTGCAAGTCAGTTTGGTTTCATTAAAGGAAAATCAACCACTGACGCAGTTGACTCTGTTATTTCATTTTTGACACAGGCTCTGGACTCGGGCAATTTAGCTATGGGATTGTTTTTCGACTTGACCAAGGCCTTTGATATGGTTAATCATAAAATTTTGCTAAAAAAACTTCACTTACTTGGCATTAGAGGTGTATCGTACTGTTGGATTTCATCTTACCTGCGTGGGAGGACGCAATCAGTTCAGCTTCCTTTTTTGGACAGCTATGGCTGTCAAAGAACAGCCTCGTCAAAACCATGTGAGGTAATAAGAGGAGTCCCGCAGGGTTCAGTACTGGGACCAATCTTGTTCCTCTTGTTTGTGAATGACCTCCCAAATTGCATTTCTGGTCCCAATGCCAAAATTTGTCTTTTTGCAGACGATACATCCCTCACAGTGAAAGCCCCAAACCACTTGGACCTCATGACTCTGGCTTCTGAAGAAGCACAAAAAATATCCCAGTGGTTTCAGCATAACCAGCTCGTAGTAAATAACGAGAAAACTCAAATGATCCATTTTTCTATCAGAAGTTCTCCGGATTTGGAGCAAATTCCATTCCACTTGGGGGATGAAGAGATTTCATCTGGTAAGTCGCTAAAGTTTCTAGGCGTTCAGATTGACAATAAATTAAGCTTCCACGATCATATTGAGCTCGTTTGTAGGAAACTAAGCTCGGGGATTTTTGTTATTAGAAACCTGTCAAAGTTTGCTGATACCAGAGTGACCTTGGCTGCTTACTATGGGCTTATCTACCCCTTTCTCACATATGCTGTAGTCATTTGGGGATGTGAAAGTGTACGTACAAAATTCGTTTTTAAACTCCAGAAAAGGGCGTTGAGAGCGGTTTTTGGGAAACCGTGTAGAGCTTCTTGTAGGTCGCTTTTTAGGGAGGCAAAGGTTCTAACATTCCCATCGATTTATATCTTGTACTGCGTGACATTTGTTCACAAAAACCTCCACCTTTTCAAATCTCAAAATCCCCTACATCGTCACAATCTACGTCACTCCAATATGATTACCATTCCTGCCCATAGAACAAGTTTTTTTGAAAGACATTTATTAACCAGCGGCATTAAACTATATAATGCACTCACAGACTCTATGAAAACAAAAACAAGTCCTTCTTTTGAGAGGGAGGTCAAGCGGCATTTGGTACAGCGGGCTTACTACAGTGTCAGGGACTTTGTCGAGTGCTCTGGTCAGACTAGCTTATGTTAAGCTTTATGTTAAGACCAGCCACCTATGTAAGCTTTAGTTTGATTTATTTTAGCATTGACAAAAACTTTAGTGCTGTTTAAATTAATCTGACGTTTTTATATTTAATTTTATTGGGCTATTCTGAAAATAACTTAATGTAATTAACTATTACATAATATTGTTGACGCTATTTTGCAGTGTTCTACTGTCTGACAATAAAGAATTTCTGATTTCTGATTTCTTAATTTCAAGCAACAAATTAATTACTTGTTATCGAAATGAGACAAGTGCCTCCGGCCATCAGCGCGGGCTTCGACACCCTACCCCACGCTGATGTCAATAAAAGAAAAACATCCCTCGAGATAGTACCTATCAGTAAAATATAAAATTCTAGAGGGGCTGATCAGAAATATAAATTGAAATGTAATGCAAAGGCAATTATGTAAAGTTTAAAAACTTATTAAATCATGAATAACTCAAATATAAATATGGATGGATATTAACAGAGAACATTTACCATTAGTGTGTTGGCGGATATAGCTGAGCAGCAGCAACAAAAAAGTGGATTTTTAAAAATTGCAACATTTAAAACTTCTTTTTTTACTACTTTTTCTAATTTTCCTATTGCAACGAAACAACAAAGTCTCCCGGTTTAAAAACAACACGCGACCGCACAACGAACAAATACACTCATTATTAAAAATTCCATGTTCAATTAAAAAGGAAATAATTTCGTTTCGGTTAAAACGTAACTCTTTACATGCCCTTCTAAACACTCCGACATACAAAATTCACTACAGGGTTGGTCGAACTAGTGGATGGTTGATTCATGATTGTAACGCACTCACTCAATCCAATCTACTGAACACGATATCTTGTGAAGCACTGACTCTTGCCCCGGAGAACTCAGATTAACAGATACGTTATCAGGCTGCTATCAGTCCCGGCCGCAGATAATATTCAAGTAAACAGATTATCCAGACACAGCACACAAACTGAACATTAAAACATTAGAAACTTAACCACTTATGAATATACCCCCTAAAATCATGTTATTTGTCATTTGCACCCCCTAGTACTATATATTTTTCGTTCAGGAGGGTGAGCAGAATACGTTGATAACGTCAAATTCGTGATTTGCCGCCCTGGCCTTTTATCTTATAGCTACCCTGTTTTATATTGATGAAATATTGTTCTACACTAATCTAGTAATCAGTAGAAGCAAAATGTCAAATAAGGATTCATGTCTGGATGTGGTCGGTATAATCCCAAAGTACCGAAACAACTGTAACTGTGAGAAGAGCAAATAGAGCAACTACATTCTTCGGTATAAAAAACCGGTTCCGCTTATCATACCCTACCCCTACATACTCTAAAGTAATACTGTTGTTCTCGAACTTGTTGACCTGAACCTAATATAGCCCAACAAATTAGGAACAGTAGTTTGGGAGAAAGTTCAATAGGCTATACCTATCTAAAACTAAATCCAACAAAATCACATAACCAAAAAGGTTAATTAACTTAAATCTAGTCTAAGCTTACATATTAAATTAGAACACAATTTTATTTTATTTTAAAAGAAGTATTTGCATAAAGTACTTACCATGTTAAGCTTTAACAAGTTGCATCCACCAAGTCAATAACAAACTTCTGTTTGTTGCAGTGCAAGCAATAATCTATGAATAACCTAATCAATCACAATAGTATGGTTATTAAACAGACCCAACAACCTAGAATTCTACCATCTTGAATCAACTAGTGATGGGGTAATCGACTAGTCGACTAGTTGTTTATTCGACTAGTGCCTAAAGTAGTCGACTAGTCGGTTGATTTGACTAGTCGTTGTAAAGTAATACATCGACTAGTAGTACGGTGATTTTGGATGTATAATGCAAAGTTACTTTAATCTGTTTAATACAAACTACAAAGGCGACTATTACATTTAGTTGGTAGACGACTAGTCGTTTATTTATTCAAAATATCAAACTAGCAACTTGATTATTTGTTAATACTATTTTAATTTACTTATCACAACCGTCATAGCAGATCATAATTTACCTCACTGCTTGCTATTTTAACCGACTAGTTTCATGTTTCTTTAACAAGTAATATATTTTTCAATATATTATACAGCTAATAATATGTTGTTATAGAGTAACTTAGGTAACAAATAAAACGAGACTAGTTTAATCAAAATGCCAAGGAACGTGTATTTAATGTAATGTAAGTTAATTTTACAAAATTACTTTGAAGTTAGAAAAAATTACAGTGTATTTCTTTTAGCTAAAAATTACCCACTTTGGGCTATTCTCTAGTTTTTAATTACATTTTACTTCATATTTGTGTGTAAAAATAATATGTTATTAACATTTTTTGGAACAAGTCTACTTCTTCTGTCATTTTGTGACTTGCCCCAGCAATAGAAAAAAGTCTCTCAGAAGGAACAGAAGTTGCTGGCAAACATAAGTATTTTTTTTTTTTTAATAATAAATTTCTGGAATTACATATTTGTATTTTTCACAAAAAAATGAGAGGGCTTTTTGATCTCTCAGCTAAAGGTAGTTCCAAATAGTGCCGAACTATAAGAGCACTGCTTGCTACAACTGAAGATGTAGAAGACATTTACTTTTCTTCCAACCTACAATCAACCCATTCCCACAATTTCTTTCGCGCCAACTCTTTCTTATCAAGATTTTTTACATGAAGAGATTGATTTATTTCATCGTTATCTTCAATCACTGGAATTTCTGTATTCAATCTGTGGGATTTCTTTTTTCCAAATTATATTTCCTCTGTAACAAGTTTTTTGCTGCTTTTTCAGCATTTTCTTTGAGGGCCAAATGAAGTTTTCATAAATCTGGGATCCAAGAATGTTGCTTTTTATGCAACTGTCGTAGTTTCCCATCCAGAAAACCTTCTTGATATAACTTCTACTAGTGAGGTTTTCAAAAACAAGCCTATACCTGTATCAGTTTGAATTGATTTTAATACATACTGGATGCTTCTTAGCAATGGGATAAACCATAGACAGAGTTGGATAATTTTCTCCTGACAATTCCTCTGTCATTGTGTGTAGAGGTTGAAGAACTTGTGCACAATCATTTAACGACTGCACTCAGAAGCATCAAGTGGTTCGGGAGCTTTAGGCATGCAAGACATTGCTGCTGATAATGGCTCTCTTATTTCCAACAAACGTTCAATCATGATCAAACTGGAATTCCATCTAGTGTTAACATCTTGCTTGACTTTCAATAAGAGTAGACTCATTTGTGATTGCAAATCTCTAAGTTTGTCTGCAGCCAAATTACTGGTCTTGAAATAAGTGACTATGGATTTACATTTTTTTTTTAATTTCCTTAAAAATACAATTTTGTTCAATTGCATCAGTTACACACAAGTTTAATGTGTGTGCAAACACATGGAATGTGGGTCTTTTTTTAAATGCTCGGTCACAGCATTTTTAATGTTGGATCCATTGTCAGTAACAATGGCTATTATCTTATCAGAAATATTCCAATTGGAAAATGTTTCACGAAGAGAGTCTGCTATTGCTGCTCCTGTGTGACTCCCTGGAATTTCCTTTGTGTCGAGGACAAAATTTTTCTGTTCGCAAACTATGTATAAAATGGCAAGTAATAGTTATGAAGGATTGATTGGAGTCAGAGGACCATATGTCCGTTGTTATTCCTACATGGTCAGTTTGATCTAGCATTGATCTCATATTTGTAGAAATTTCGTTACGTACTTCAGGTATGAGTTTTTTTTGTCAGTGTTTTTTCTTGATGGTAGTATGTACTGTGGCTGAAGGAGCATGTGAATACTCCTTGAATCCTTCATTTTCCACTACGGACAGAGGTTGTAAATCCCTACCTATCATTTTAACAAGTGCCCTGTCAATAAACAGTTTGTCACGGTCAGTAAGGTCTGCGTTTTTCGTAAACAGTTTTAGTTTGCCTAGATCGTTTTTCTAGGAGGCCCATCTGATTTAGTACCATTTGAATCTTTATTTCCAATTTGTTCCGTAATTTGATTTAAACTACAGCTCTTACCAGAGGACGATTGAAGTACAATCACCGGGGTGGCAGATTCTTCTCCAGTTTTACGTGTAACGTTTTTCCACAATATCAGCACTGTCATGAGAACTCTCACCACATAACACTGTAGGGTGCCTACTCTTAAGGTGTAACATTCATGTTACTTGTATTGTTAACACACTTAAGAATTTTTTTACATAATCCACAAACAACACTGTCCTTGTCTTTTCCCTCAAATAGTTCCAAACTATTGATCTCTTCGGAGGCATTTTACTAATTTAAAACTACAAACAATACAATAACACAATCCCTACCTATTCTAAACGTATACAATGTGTAACAAAAACACGTATGTAATTCCGTACACAAATAATTCATATAATGTCAGTACTCCACACACAAAAAACTCAAATAGCTAGTGATAGCGTACCGAACCGACTAGTCAAACTACTGAAGATTGGCTGTTTTGTTTTATTCGCGACAGTAGAGTTCTTAGAAAATATTTCATGTCAAGACACGAAAAACTAGTCGACTAGTCGTTACGACTAGTCTAGTCGATGTTTTAAAAGTAGTCGACTAGTCACTAGTCGATTGTAAAAAGTAGTCGATAGTCCTATCACTAGAATCAACGCTGTAAAAGGTACAAACAAAACCGAAATTGGATTTTTTTACAGAACTGTAACCAAATCAAATTATAAATCTAAAAAAACTATTTATATTTCATTATTATAGATTATTCTATATTTCCTTCCTTCCACGCCCCTCAATTCATCTCTCAAATATTTCCATTTCCTTTTTTTTAGTTTGAACCGTTTTTAGAGCTTTATATATGTATACTACCTTCTACCCGCGGCTTCACTCGCATTGAAGTTATGAAATAAGCATCGGAGATCATTACTGTACGCAGAAGGAGATTAAAGTCATATTCTCGAAGCATCATGTAATACGCATAAAAGTCCATACAGGAAACTTTTTTTATTTCGAATTGGCTGTTGCGTTGTTGGATTAATGAGCGGAATATTAAAATGATATCCTGATTCACCTTTACTGAAAACTAATGGGTACTTCAAAGCGTAATAAAATTTATGAGTACCAGTTACACGCTTTAGCGTATTATCATGTGCTCGTAACACGGGTCACCAGTCACAAAAACAGCAACTTCATTGACCATCAGCACATTATAACGCCTCTCGTGATTGCCGTAGAGTTCGATCAGCATGAATGACAAGCATGAATGAATGTAATTATCCTAAGGCCAGTTGTCTATTGTACTTTTAAAGATCTTCACCAAAACATTGTGACTTTGTAACATTCATTGGATTTTCAATACTGTTTCTCTTTTTACTCCTTCAATATACTGGCAACGGCGGTTTACTTCATTTGGTTTATCACCCATAAAATAAACCTGTAAAAATTCATGCTGATCATTATATTTTGGAAATAGTAATCCAATTTGATGATATATCTGCCCTTGTATAGTAAAGTTGGTGAAAACCCGGGCATTCTTATCACTTTATCAACTCCAAAAGATGTAATTTGAAAGCAAGAGTTATACTTTCTTATTTTGCTTAGGAATTGTTTTGACTTATCTGTAACACTTAACAATAAAGTTTTTAAAGGCTTTTCCTGTTCATCACGTAATGGAAGTGAAACTTTGCCAATGGAACAGCACATTCCAGCAGTTTCATCCTTCTGTTTGAAAGCATCCCAATACTGACATTTTTATTCATTGAGCCAATAACAATTAAAGGATGATGATAATATTCAATTGAAGTGTCATATTGAAACCCAGTACAATTAAATACAGACCAATCCTTACACATGCAATTTCGACGGCGCGTGGTCTGCATTTCTGCATTATGAAATCTTCTCGCCTGCGTTTGTTGTGGCGTTTCTATCGCTCTTCTAGCTGCATGCAGCACGCTTGTCTTTTAGAACGAACTTGTGCCTGTAGAGGCGTTTCGACTGCTCTCATAACACTTTGTCACTGTGCTTGCTGTTGTTTTCTCAACTCTGCGTGAACCGCAGATTCTTGATTCCGTGCGACTTTTACTGCACGAGCCAACGACGAATTTTTGGATAGACTAGATTTCCACTTCCGAGGCACTTTTAAAGAAGAACGGAGCAAGAATTGGAATAAGATCTAAAATAATGAAATGGCATCCAACCACAAAAATGACACTTTACCTAAAAAAAATTATGGTTGCCTGTAAATTCGGTTTTACGGGCGAAGATTTTACGTGACAACGTCTTTTTCTCGGTAGAATATTTATTGATATGAATATTATTAAATTGCACAATAGGAACAAGGAATTGAATGAAAATAAGAATTGCACAAATTTTAACTATAGAAATATATTTTGTTTACTAAAACATTGTACATAATTTGAAATTAATTAAAATTTGTTATTGTAAATGGTAAAGTTGAATAAAACATTTACTAAAATTGGAATTTGAAATTCTTGCTAAACACAGTTAAATTCTAACTCCGCGCGTGGTGATTGGTCGGTTTAGTTCGTTTGTTTGGTCGCACTGTTATGACAGGTTAGAGGTTATAATTTGTTATTTTAAATGTTTGACTAGCAATACGCGCTGTTTCTTCTCAATCGACTGAATTACGATTGATTGCAGAGTGATTTAAACTAATAATTTACTTAACACTATCAACATTTGTCAATAGTATGACATAACCTATAAACTCAGTTTCTCAACTTTTGTGTCAATCTAACAATTAATCAATCAATCATAGTTTACGATAATGAAATATCAGTGTACAATTATTTACCTTTATTGTTGTAGTTATTGTAAATGACGAATCTAAGCACTCCACATTTTCACGAATAAACATAGTTATCTGCTTTATCCCGTGCGGCGGACTCACAGTTATCTGCTTTATCCCGTGCGGCGGACCCACTGGACGGGCATCGTAACGTTACCGGGCGTTACACTTTTTCATGAGTGACTCCGAGCCGCAACCTAATTTAAGACGTTGTCACGTCAAAATTCAAATAGTTGTACATTATGCAATAATGATAGAAGAAAATAATGTTAAATATAGAAAAATCCCAAACAGGTGAAATTATAATCATTTGGATGGATGGATTGGATTGGATTAGATGTTAGCGTGACCATCGGTAATTTATTGTGGGGGTATTACAGTACTCAGGGTTGGAACTTCATTACTGAAATGCTAAATGGCATTAAAATAGCTAGATTTTGAGATTTTTTTACAATTCTTTTTATTTTTCGTAAAAAATAAATGTTGTTTATTAATACAAAGTATCCTATGTTATTTTACCTCCAAGAATATAAATGTACAAAGTTGCATGATGATTGGTTAAGTAGTTTTTACGCGAGAGCGTAACAAACATACTTACATTCACATTTATAATATTAGGAGGGATGATTATATAACACACCATGAAACCACACGTAATTTATCTTCAAAATGTAATAATTGTATATTGACTGTATTTGTATATTGTATTCATACAATATTGGTTTATGTGTTTTTAAATGTAATTAAGATAATAGTAGTCAATACAAGCCCCATCTTCTACAAAAACATTGTATTTATATATTACATGTATGTAATTTCATATCTTTACACGAGCTCCAATTCTTAAACCAATTTGTCAAAACATTGCTGCTTCATTTATATCATAACGTTAAAACATAAAGTCAAAGCGTTTACTTACTTACATTAAAACATAGAACCAATATTTAATACTTTTATTTTTTTTGTGAGGCCTTTCGATATCAAGGATATCTTCTTCAGACACATCACAAAAGTAAATTTGATTTTAATAATAGTTAAACATATGTGATTAATATTAATTTGTCCTGTGTGGCGTAGTGTGTAAATACAATTAAATTATTACTGGTATTATACTATAGTTTTAGTAATGTTGAATTTTGTATTGGTCCATCTTCTTGATTTAATAAATCTTCTGTGTTTGTTTGATTAATGTAATATGACGCCCATGCATTTAAATATCTTGGAGTGTTAACATGTTTTAGGTTTTTCTGTGATATAGTGTGTCCACTATTTATACAGTGGTGTGCGACGGCCGATTTTTTCTATTCTGTTACGGGTTTCTTCTGTTCTAATACGGGTTACTTTTTGGTCTAAATATTTTAAAATATATTGCTGTAAACATGAACTGATTTCTTGCGTACCGCATCCAGCCTCCCCTTCCATCCACACAAAACAGTATCCTTGGTAAGCTTTAGCAGAATGAATTCCAAGGTTGTAGACAGAAAGCTGGCTCTTACAATATACTACTCGGAATTTTGGGCAGAGATAGTCTTCTCCAAATCAAAAGTGATAGTTTCAATATCATCTCTTGTATTTGCCTGTTGTAAGTCATTTTTCAAGGCTTCCCGGCTCATTTCTTGTGTACACATGTGTTCATCTCTCGTTACCATCGATTGGGATTTCACATCCAGTTTCTTCTCACTATCAATTCTGGCTTTCAATGTGTTGCATTTGTTACATGTATCATTTTGATAGTTTTCGCCGTTAAAATTAGTATAAAACACATTTTTATACTTAGAGTAACTTACAGGTTTTGAAGATTCTACTTTATACAGTTCATACATAAGCTGAAGAGTCATATGCTTTGGAAGATATTCTCAGTCTGTTTACTGTCTGCAGTAGTGTGACTTATATTTAGGTATCTTCATAATATGATTTATAATTTCAGCAACATGATCGTCCCCTATTTTGTTTCAACCTCCTTTCACTCCTCTTTTGTCTAGTATAGATCCTGACCTAATTTTGTTTAGCGCATTGGCAATTATTCTTTTTCGTGAAATTCCAAAAGTTTGATCGAAATTTCCCGGCATACTTGTATTTTGAAAATTTTATAGATCCTATAAAATTGTTTTTTCTGATTATCATTGTTAGTGTAATGCATTCTGACCTTTTCTTCATTTATTAGCATTTCAATGAATGTGTGTATCATGGTTTCCAAGAATCCAAAATTGCTTAAATTGGGACTCTCTAACTTCAATACTTACTTTCTCATGACATTTTATTTTTGACAAAGACATGAGTAATCCTTAAAATTTCTAGACTCAACAGTCCCTTAACCTTTTGCAGAGTAGTACATTTCATTTGAGTTTGTTTTTAATTTCCGTTGGGATCTTGTTTGGCCTGGATGCTTTAATTTTCGCCCTTTCTTTGGCCTCCCCAGTGCTTATATCAAATTCGGTATGGTTTTTATCTTGTTCATGACCATTAATTTGCTGTGCAATGACCTTGTCAAGCATTTCTTCTTAATGTGTTATCTTAATTACGAGGGCTGTTTTTTAAGTAAGTGCCGTTTTTTTTTTTTGTAAATAAACAACAATTATTTTTTTCAAAATACATTTATTTTCAGAATCTGCATACTTTTCTTTATTTTTCTACATAGTTGCCTTGTTTGTTAAGGCACTTATCATATCTTAAAACTAAGTTTTGAAATATCCCTCTTCAAAGAAATCTGCCGCCTGCTCTGACAACCAGGAGTTCACGGCCGTCTTGACTTCTTCGTCGTCATTGTAGCGCTTCCCGCCAATATGATTTTTCAAGTAACGAAAAAGGTGGAAATCGCTCGGAGCAAGGTCGGGGCTGTACGGCGGATGATTCAAAACTTCCCAGCCAAAAGAGTCGATCATTTCCTGTGTCCGAGCAGCGGTGTGAGGCCTTGTATTGTCGTGGAGGAGCAGAATTCCCTTTGTCAGCATGCCGCGTCTTTTGTTCTGAATGGCGAGTCGGAGACTGGCCAGGGTTGCGCAGTAGGCTTCTGAGTTAATCGTCATTCCTCGCGGCATAAAGTCCACTAGCAAAACACCGCGCCTGTCCCAGAACACAGTTGCCATAACTTTGCGCCGCGACAGCGTTTGCTTGGCTTTGACTTTGACTGGAGATGTTGTGTGCCGCCATTCCATGGACTGTTGCTTTGATTCAGGAGTGATATGGGATACCCATGTTTCATCTCCTGTGACAATTCGACTCAACATGTCGTCTCCTTCCTCGTCGTAGCGGGTCAAGAAAGTCAAAGAACTGCTTAATCTCTTTTTTTGTGATCCTCAGTGAGGAGTTTGGGTACCCATCTTGAGCACAATTTTTTTAAAGTTTAGGTTTTCTGACACAATTTTGTACAGTACTGACCTGGACACTTGAGGAAATTCCATAGAGAGAGTGGTTATTGTGAACCGTCGGTCCTCATGAATTTTTGCGTCAACTGCAGTAATCAAATCTCCCGTGATCACAGATGGCCGGCCTGAGCGATCTTCATCGTGGACATTTTCGCGGCCATCTTTAAATTATCGGACCCATTTCCGCACTTTACCTTCACTCATTGCCTTGGCACCATACACCTCACAAAGCTGACGGTGAATGTCAGCAGCCGACATGTTTCTTGCAGTCAAAAATCGTATCACTGACCGAATCTCACACGCGGCGGGTGATTCGATAATCTTAAACATTTTAAAGATCCACAGTAATGCATACAGGTTAGCTACAGAGCTGCAACTGGCATGAAGTTGTTCGCTAAGAATGCCGGGAGGCGGGGCGCACGCTCGTTACGGCAGGAACGCGAACTACTACCGTGTACGGGAGAACGGCCCTTACTTAAAAAACAGCCCTCGTATAAGATAACACATTACTGCCTTTTAAAGCAAGATCCATCTCACCATTATCACAATCAGTAACATGACTGTTTTCATCCTCACTTGCTCCTTCCCAAGCATGACACTTTCCAAAACAGCATCATTATCATTGGGCATCACCAATTATTCACTAAACACAAGATCAACCTCGCCTGCGTCATAAACAGTTAATACCATACATTATGGTTTAAGAAACTGTTAAATTGTAACACAGGAATAGTACTTACACTCCATAATAAATAAAACAACCACCTGGATGGTAACAATACAATGCACTGTTATCTGGAAGCTTTGCTTTGCCAAATGGATCCACCACTTCCAGTATGATTGGATCCACTAGAGCATAGTTTAATTTTGTTGAGCAATAAGGATCCAGTTCATTGGATCTTTGTTGTATAACTAAAATGTAGAGAATCCGTTATGTGGGTTAGTTCATTATGAGATTTATAATGTTTTTTAGGGCTTGTATGGGTTGGATCATTTTTGCAAAACAAAAGTATGAATTTAATTTATCAAATGGGAATAAAATATAAAAATTCAATAGGTTGTGGGTTGGATCCCTATTGCATAACTATGCCCTTTCAAAGCTAATAACAGTATTGGTAAGAAACAAAATTTTCACAATTTAACTATAGTTGGCACCATATTTTTCATGGAATAAATATTGACATGAATCTTAATTGAAAAGGCTGCATTCATTATTTAACTAATAAATTAAGCTTTCAAATATTTAATAAATTCAGTCTCAATATAAACCTATAAAATTGACTACTACCTTAGATCCATTTGATTACTGGTTATATAAAAAATTTATCATTATTTTTCTAGGACAAGTTTCCTGTTTTCAAAAAAGTATTATAAAGCTCAAAAACACTTATATGTGTTATATCAAAGATGGGTTTAGATCAATTTGTAGACAACTCTTTTTCAAAAACAAAATTCTTGTCTTGCCTTTTTACATTCTTTGAGATACTGAAATTGGTACATTGTCAAAAATTAACTATGATAATATGCATTAAAAACATGTTTTGACTTTTTTGAGCAGACATATTATTGTGTTAGTGAGTACCTGAAGTAAAATTCAGCAACAGTACCAGATTATTTATTAGGTATGTTAATATTTTAGGTTATAATGAAACATATTTTTGAATATCAGACTTTAATTACTTGTTTTGGTCCATACTAAAGGAGCATTGATGAAGGATCTAATGATGAATTATACTTTTCCTGCAGTGCTGCTACAAATCACTGTAAAGCAATTTGCAATGTAATAATTAACATACTTTCATTTCAAATATTCTACTTGGACATAACATTATTAGAAATAAGTCCATCCTATGTAGATATTAAGCTGTTTGGCATAATTTCTAAATCGATTAAAAATGTATCTGACACAGAATTTGCTAGCACATTAAGAGAGTTCTCGTAAGATAGGACTTACTGTAATCTACATGAAATGTTAATTAACAACGTAGAATATTTAAGACTTAAAAAAATACAATATACAAAGACCTTTACCAAATTATGTATTGTTATTTATTTATGTGCTATTATTTATTATTCATGTTATTTAGGTTTGTATACACTCTCAAATAGCATTTATAATATGTTTTAGAATTAGCAAATACTGTAAATATTGTTCTAGAATAAGTTATCTTAGTGTATTACCTGTTTGATGGTTGTAAATTATAACTATTTCAGATATGTAATGTACCAATAAAGAAATTTGGAACTTGGTACAAAGGTAGTACTCACCGATACCAACAAAAATTTGAGTGTGAAAACCAATATATTCAACCAAAATTTCTTAGTTGTTTCACAACATCGATCAAGAATGACATGTTTTCTAAAAACATTTGTAATAAAAAAATATTTAATATCTCTTAAGCTCTTCAGATTGTGACCATTCTAAAATCTCAAAAAGGAATGGCTTAGTTATTATTTATCACAGGACAAAGAGTAAAGAGTTTTAGAATTTTCATATAAATTTACAACAAAATTAGTCCTTACAAGTTTTTGTTTATACTATGTAAAGTTAAAACACAATAATCATAGAACATTTTCAGAAGTATACAATAACATAACTGTAACACAAGTGAGCACAATAACTGCCATAATTTCTAATTCATTCAAATTTAACCCTAAATTTGGCCGATCCTGACATTTTTAACCAGCTTGGCCCCTAACAGCTCTCAGCCTCTGTAATCTGTGACAGTTTTGATCCTTTCAAAGTTCCTACTTTGAGAGAGCTCTCAACCTATGTGATCTGTTGATCTGTGACAGTTTTGATCCTTTGGGGAGTTCCCGGTTGGAGAGAGATCTCAGCCTCTGTAATCTATGAAAGTTTTGGTACTTTGAAAGTTCCTAGTTTGAGAGAGATCCCAGCCTCTGTGATCTGTGACAATGTTTTCCTTTGGGAGTTCCTGGTTTGAAAGAGATCTCAGCCTCTGTGATCTATGACAATGTTTTTTTCCTTTGGGAGTTCCTGGTTTGAGAGACCTCCCAGCCATTGTTTTGGTTTTGATCTTAGAGCCTTGCCCTCATACCCCAAACGGGCCTGAAAAACAATCCTAAATTAATCTAGGATTTGCCACATATAAGGTCTATTCCAATTTTAGTTAAAATCCACCCAACTTCAAGGTGATTATAATAGTAGTTGTGTAGAAAATGGTTTGGCCCTTCATCTCTAATCCCTTTTGCTCTAAGGTGCTCTGAAAAAGCTTCCTTGCGCTAACAGTTATCAAATAAAATGACCATTCCAATTTTGACTAAAATCTAATCAAGCATAAGGTGTCCTGCCTGAATCTGATCACCACAAGAATATCATAGATGTCACTCTTTCAATAACAACTTAAGGACTATCATGATGAAGGGTATTTTTGCTCAATTTAGAGAATTCTTAGTCTATATAGAGTCCAGATATTTTTGTATAAGTATTTCTCGAGTTTGTTTGCATATGCTTATACTTAATAACCAACTATTGAACTTTTGTAATTCCAAAACATTTCATAATTCTTTTTTAGTCGAAATTGTACAAATTATTGAGCGTGTAATAGTAGTTAGTTTTAAGTTAATCTATGTGTAAATGACTTAATTCAAAAAATTAAAAAAACATTTAAAAAATTCCATTTAAAAAACATAATTTATGGCAGTTAAAAATAATTAGTACAGTTAACTATACCATATAAAAGGTTAACCCTTGAAGTGTGGCAGAAGCATGATTTGTCCTTAGAATTGTTTGTTTCTATATAGTAATATTTTGTCCTATTTTATTATAAAGAATACATTGTGTTCTTATGGAAAAAGTAATAAATTTTCTATTAACATTTTTAGTTTGAAGTATAAAAATGATTTCATTTAATTTTTATGA
>NW_025778793.1:0-73476 GCF_021130785.1 Homalodisca vitripennis
AAATTATTAGTTTTAATCAATGGCTATAATAACATTCTTTCAGGAACAACTATACATTTTAGAAAGATATATTATATAGATCTTATAAAACCATTTAAAGATCCGGTATTCCTATAAGTGAATGCGGTACTTGTACCGTACAATACTTAATAAAAAAAGGCTTTTAATATTATACATAATATTACTTTTACCTTAATAGTTAAAATTGTTTAGCAATGCTATTCAATTAACAAACAAACTATATTCAGTTAGTATTAGTTCAGAAATGTTATTTAGTATTAAAAATATTTTATTAAAGCCCTACAATACAACACTTTGAAATGATTACGTCACGATACTGTTTAGTAACACTGTGTATCACAATTCCCAACCGCCTACGATGGAACGAGTTGCTATAGTTTAGCGTTTGATGTAAAGATGCCCAAGGCACAATTTTTGGATAGGATATTGGCTATCTCTTCAATAGATTATAACTGCAATGCAGCAGTAGATTAGTAGTTACCAGTATGCTAGTACATTGAAAGTACAAAGCTAACAATTACATTCAAAGCCTGTATGCATAATTCAGTTGATTTTTTTTTTACTTTTGACATTATTCTAAGAGCTATTCCCTAATAATATAATTTAGTGTGTGTAACAAATAGTACTGTTAAATATCAGACAGCACATTGCGTTTAAAATGTAGATATAACTGAAGGAAACTAAATTAGCAGAACAATTTCATAGTGAGTATTCTTAAAATAAATACGTAATATGTTGATTGTATTTTTTACTAAGTTAAACTTTCCAGTTTTTCTGTTAAACTACCTATTTATATCATTAAATTTTATTAACATTTAGAAATAGAATTTAAACTTAATTTATATTAAGTTACTATATTTTTTACCTACTTATTGGGTTTGCTTATGCCAAGAAATACAATTTATCATTCCATACACGTGTTCTCAATAAAATACGTTTTTTAACATATTTAATAAATAAATGGCGTGCAATATAATAAAATAACTTATATAAGATTGGATAAAAAATAATTAAGATTATTTTAGATTAAAAAATTATGATCAAATGTGAATAGAAAATTGTAATGAAATTAATTAATTTTAACACTTTAATAAATAAATTTTTGGTTTAGATTTAAACATTAGAAAACGGACCTTGGGCAATTTTAAGTACCTTATGTAAATATTACATCAATATCATATTCTTTTCAGTTAAAAATATATTTAATACTAAATATGTTATATAACATTTGTTTGTATAAAAATTTTGTTTTATATAACGTTGTAACAAATACCACTAATAAAAACTATAACTTTAGAGGCATGGTTTAATTTGCATTCCTAGTTTGTTAAAAACCGATGTATTAATTGATAAAAAGCAATAATTAAAATGCAATAAGAATTTCTTACCTTGATAAAGCAAAACGTATTATTTAGTTATATTTTATTTTGTTTTGTTGCACATAGAGGAGGGTTTGTTTAGAGAGAAAACGTAAAATAAGAGAAAGTAATTTTGTTCTGAAAATTATCCACAGCACGAACTTTCACAAAGTCTTACAGTGGTTAGTTTTAAAAGCAAAGAGCGGATGCTGGGATTCCTTACGGACTTGTGATGAAATAATTATATGAAATTTGTTCCTGATTTTTGGTCCAGTATAACATCACATTACTGAACCGTTTTGTTTTTATTAATATATATTTACTAAGCCCAAGAACTTAGCTCCAAAGGCGTTAATGGTGTGAAGAACCTATTTATAACTAGCAAATAGATGATAATGGAGTTAAATATATTATTGTATATTGCTTTTTTCCAAATCCGTTTAACAAACTCTGAAAATACCATTATTCACGTGTTAAAACCAGGTTATTTAGTAATTTTATTATAATAATAAATCGATTATTTGGGCATGGAGATATATTTCTTCTAGGCCAGGTCGTTTGCAATTATGATTATTATTTTTTTTTAAATCTAACTCGTGATGCACGATTGTAATTTTAAAACATGCCCATAATCATATTTTTCATTTTAAAATATTGACTGAAAAATAACTTTAATTTTATATTTTGACTGCTCTTTTGAAGATAATTACTAAATTTGGAAAAATCGCATTATTGTATTAAAAGAGAAATTTAATACAAATTATTGATAGATTTAAAAAGAATGTATTATACTCTAAAATACAGTATTCAAATTCAGTCTGGAAGACACGCTGAACAAACAAACCTCAGACACCTCTGGTAAGTGATAAACTAAAAATAAAAGTACACGCCAAACGTTTTGTTCCATCTGAATGTAACACGGCCGGAAGTATCTGTGGTCATGGCTGTCCATATCCGGATCAATGCCGGAAGTGAACTGGTGTTGCGGCTCTGTGTGTGCTGGTTAACCACTGTGCTTTGTTGAAAACTTGGCGCTTTTCCGTTTCACGAACTTTAATTTAATTTGTAAACGAGATGTAATGCTAGCAATTTGTAAGTGAGATATTTCAGTCGCGTTTATTATTTTAAAACTTTAGACCGGTGTAGATAAAATTAATTTATATTCAATAATAAATTATACTAAAATAATCTTATATACAGTCAATAAAGATTGTTAGATGAACAGTACTCTTTCCATAACGCGCTTCAACCTCGGCATTTCCATTTTTAGAACGAACATGCAAGGTATCTGTTTTTATCTGACTGTTTCTGTCATACGTATGTTATATAAATAAACACAAACATCTACGTGGACGGATTTGGAAAATTGTACCATTGTAATAAAACGTATCGTTTCAGTCCATAAAGTCTAAAATAACCTATATTTTAAAAAAATTAGTGGAGGTAGCAAGTACTCTCCGTGGTTCCTTGAACATGTTGTAGCGCAACAGTTAAAATACGGTGTCAAGAATATGTCATGACTGCACTGAAAATTATTGCTATGCAAGAGGAGTTAGTGAACACTTCTATAAAGTCCAAAAATGTGAGCGACCTTCGTCATATTATTTTTATTAATTAAATTTTTAAGAATAAGCCGACCCACTTTGAGGCTTATTCAGCTAGTCGTCATGGGCCACATGAATTTAAACGAAATGACGTGTAAACAGTAAACTGTCAATAGTAGTGATCAAAAGTGAGACAGTTACAGATAAGATTTGAACCTAAGTATCTCCAGATTCAAAACCCAATTATGATATAATTACTCTACAATACCATACGAGCTCTCCTGATTCCGACATCTTGGACCATGTAAGCTCTCCTAAACTTACAGTGTATGCTCGTCATTTGCGGAGTTATCTTTCCAGCACAGAAACTGTAAAGAGCCACGATGGTGTACTTCAGCGTCTTACTTCTTAATATGCGGTAGATTAGATATGCTCTGTAGGTAATTGTACAAGGTTTGTTTCAAACAGAATAAATGTTGCGATAAAATTGGTCCTAATAAAAAATAGGGTATGCAACTCTAATTTTCTGTATGTATTTGGGTTTTTAAAGAAACCCAAGAATACGACCAAAGAAAGGTCATATATATTTGTGATTTAATTTTTATTGAGAAAAGTAAATAAAGCTATTGCCATTTATACAAATTTGATCAATATTAACAAAATTCGTTTGATAGGTATTTGGTCTTCCGATCATATGTTAGTTTAGTTATTTAAACGCATATGTGACAGATACGGCCAAACACAATATAATTAATTCATAAAAAGTAAGGGCTCTGTGGTGTAAATGGTAGCACATTCACCCGGAAAATGAGAGATCCGGGTATATATATACGCTATCACACCAATAACGAACTTTAAAACACTAATCACTGTTTTGGTTTATTTTTTTGATAATACCACTAATATTCCCCATTAATTATATTTGCAGACTCTAGTTAAGCGTAGGAAAAGATCAAGTTCTCTGTCTTCGCTTGGAAACCATTATTAATTAAATATGGACGTAAATTATTTCAACTGATCTTATATATTCTGATAGTATTATTGTGTATCGCGTAGTAAACAAAAGCAAGTCACACAATTCTAGGAAAATTTTAACTTTTCTTAATTGAATATTTACTACAATAAACAAGAGAAGTGAGATTTTTATTGGAACAATTATTTTTTCAAGCGGTTAAAAATATAAACACTGTGGACATTGTAAGAGACTATCACACAAAAAACAAGGCCACTTTATCACAGAGTACTCGCAGAGAGAGTTTTTTATATTCTACAGCGGTCGGTGTAAAACTGGCCAACCCTAAGCCCTTTAGACGTGTATCAGCTTTGGGGTCACCTTTACGGCCGACATTGCTGCAGATTTTAAGCTACTTTATCCTAGACTCTGCTTCAAGGATCTGCATTTTTCTACCTTATTAGAACTGTAACATCAGCAGTCTGCAATTAAAAAAATATAATCGTATCACAAATTATATAGAAGAAACCGGTAGCAAACAATAATTTAAAGTTTGAAATAAAAATGTTGGAACAATTTAAAGTGAACTGCAGATAATTTTTGAAGGGTTAAACTCAGTATCTTTCGCTATGATAAAAAGGAGTACTTAGAAATAGTTAAGAGTATGCTTCAAAGGGGAATATCAAAAAGGATGTGAGCCCTACTTAAATGAAACCAAATCAACTGTGATCAAATGATTAGAATATTATATAATTTTTTCAAAATAAATACTTATAAAGGATCGGTGTGTTGCACCTAAGCATTAAGATTTATTACTAATTCTACATTTTTTTGTAAATAATGAATCAAATAAAACACAACGTAAACGTCATCTCCAATACCAGTCTTTAAATAAAAGTATACAACATAAAAAGAGTAATGTATGATAGATAGTATAGTACTGGAGCGTATTAGCATATTCTAAACCGGAGAAAGACTTTCATTAAATACGTTTCTTGCCTAACCCTAGTAAAACTAGACGTTGGTTAAGAATTTATTACAAAAACAGTTGATTAACACAAGATTTATTTATGAAGTCATATATGGCAACAAGAGATTAAAATATTAAGAAAATAAAATCAATAACTCAAACCCAGGCTCCTTAAGCTACAATATGTTTACCTTTAAGGATTATCAAACAAGCGTGTTCGATATGTGGGAGAGTTCCTGTGTAATCCAAATGGGGAGCACGGAGGTAAATTGAGACAGGGCATTGAGTTTCTTAACGAGAGTTTCACAAACATATCTTCGTGCATATCAGAGACCCTTGATTCTCTGTTGAACTGTGCTTTACAAATATGGTGGATTGGAAATACAAATACAGAAATGTTTTTAAAATTTGTTCCTTATTTCCAGGGTCATGACTTCTTTAAACTTAAAATAATTATATATGATTTAAAACAAAACGGAAGAAACAAAATAAATTATATTGAATAAGTACTGTAAAATAATAAATTTAAGAATAAAAGTCAACGTTTTATAATTACATACTCTATACATAAATGTTCAGTATATCTTCCATTATTATTATCAATAATAATTTAACAAATACTCATTTACTAAGTATAACAACAAAATTTCCACATACACATTTAGTTGCTTTAAATTGACATACAAATAAAACCCGAACATAAATATCGTTTGTTTATGCGTTCGGTACTTTTCAAACAACAGTGTTGCTTAACTAATGCAACAGCTCATACACGGATATCACGCTGTCCCTACATCTAAGAATAAATAGTGATCATCTGGGAACTGTTAAATATTCATACAGTAGGGTAAACCAGGACACGGTTGTGTGTAGCTTTCAGAGCGGTAGCTTATATTGGTTGAGTGGTATCTCGTTGCTCCGGGAAAATATTCACTCCATATGCAATATTTACATTACAGAATAAAGCTGGGATGTTACTACAATTTCTATTCATGGCATATACACTATGTTCAGAATCGGAAATATGTAGTTCGTTTGGAAAAATACATAGTGCTATCAAATAAAACATTTACAGCCGACTCTCGATAATTCAAACATTCGATAATTCAAAACTCTTGGTAATTCGAACGAAAAGGGCCGGGTCCCTTGAAAAACTCTCGCTACTTCGAAATTTTTTTCAATGCATTTTGATACACTCGGTATTTCGAACTTACCGCAGAGGACAGACTAATTTTGAACACGCAGTAATTCGAAGTCTTGTCGGCAGAACTCTCTATAATTCGAAATGACGTAAACGAATTGAGGTTAGGCCGATACAGTACACGCAGTAATTCGAAGTTCACTCGACAGAACTCTTTGTAATTCGAATTGAGAGTCGGCCGGTGGGAAACACGCATTTCAACCTATTCCTGTCATAACAAGAAACTTTGCATCCTGTGTCCCAGAGCATACTCTTTGCAGTGTTGGTTATGTTTGCGCCGTGTGTTGTGTGGAAGTCGTGTTTGTTGTGTGTAAGAAGTGTTTGTCGTGATGGCTACTAAGCAAAAATATAAATGTATTTCTCTTTCGGAAAAGAAAGAAGTGATCGCGGCGGTAGAAAGTGGTAAAGCGAAGTCGGAAGTTGCAAAAACATTTCAAATCCCTGCGAGTACCTTGTCTACCATTCTAAAAAATAAACAAAGAATAGTTGAAGAGTGAGTTCCGTAGCAGGAAGAAAAAGAACGGCAAAAGGTGAATATCCTAGATTAGAAGAGTGTTTAGTCACATGGCTTAGACAGTGTAGAGAGAAAAATGTTCCTGTTGGAGGTTCGCTTTTAAAAGAAAAGGCAAAGGCATATGCTAAAGAGCTTGGCATCCCCAGCTTTGCAGCAAGCGAAGGCTGGTTGACTAATTTTAAAAAACGTAATGGTATATTTTTTTTAAAAAGGTTTGTGGGGAAAGCGCTAGCGTTAGCGACAGTGTGTGTTCCCATTGGCGTGCAGAATTGTCCAGCTTAACAGAAAAGTTATGAACCACACAACATTTTTAACACCGACGAGACCGGCTTATTCTTTAAATGCATGCCGGACAAGACATTTACATTTAAAGACGAGAAATGCCACGGAGGGAAACATAGTAAGGAAAGGTTAACTCTTCTGTTTACTGTTTAACATGGATGGTTCCGAAAAATTGAAGCCCCTCCTCATCGGGAAAGCAGCAAAACCTAGGTGTTTTTAAAAGGTATCCAGTCATTTCCCGTAACCTACCGCTCGAACAAAAAGGCGTGGATGACAACGGAGTTGTTTAACGAGTGGTTAAATTCATTGAACAGCGACATGAAAAATAAAAACAAAATCGTGAATTCCTCTTATTCCTTGATAACTGTTCAGTTCATAACAACCCTCCCAAATCTCTCGAATGTGAAACTTGTTTGTTGTATATAAAACCAGCAAATACAACATCCAAGTTGCAGCCTCTAGACCAAGGCATAATTCAAAACCTCAAAGCATTTTACAGACATGAAATAGTCAAGATTGTACTGGATGGAATTGACCAGTAATGAAACTCCAAACATCTCTATTCTCACAGCCATGTTGATTGTTGAAAAAATCGTGGAAAAGTGTGAGTCAAACGACAATATTTAACTGTTTTCGTAAGTCTGGATTCTGTGTTAACACACCCGATGAAGAACTTCAAGTTGTGCAGCCAACACCTTGGGAATCTCACCCTGTAATAGGAGATGTTCCATTTGAAGACTTTGTGCAAGTTGATGACGAAGTTGCAGGTTGGGGAACCCTTACTGATGCTGACATCTTGGCCGCTAAAGATGAAGAACAACCTGATGTTGATAACGATGAGGAAGACCAGGAGTTCCCGCCTGTCACACTGAAGGAAGCCAGCACATCCTTAGAAAAGCTGCAACCATTTTTCTCTCCAGGTAAAAATCATCGCAATAAACTACTGTAGTTAGCCTATCAATTTGTTAAACTAATTTAAAAATGCCATATTCTCCACACTGCAATTTATCCATCATTTTTTTTTACTGAATTTGATGTCCGAAAGTAGCGTAGACTTTTTTAACCTTAGGGTCTTAGGGCTGTAAAATCAGCTGTTTGTTTAGTTTAAAACTTCAATGTAAATACTGTGTCATAAGTTATAATACAACCAACAAATTACGTAATTTTCGGCATTTGTTACGAAATACGCTGTGACAGTTGTTTTTCTTTCTTTTCTTTGCAGACAGAAGTTGGGCCGGAAGTGTTCGACGCACTATTTGTGTTAAACAAGGTCGTCGATGAGGCACGAATCAACAAGAAAAAAGCAATCAAAGATAACAGATTTTTTTCAATTAATCATTAGAAATTAATGTTCTTTAAGTTTTGTTAGTTTGCCGTATGACATTGTGTGTTTTAATAAAAAAAAACTCTTGGTAATTCGAATAGCTTTCTTTTCCTCTCAATAAATCAAAACTCTCGGTAATTCAAAACTCTCACTAATTCGAATTTTTTTACATGTCCCGCCAATTTCGAATTATCGAGAGTCGACTGTATTACATTCTACATGTGACACAATTCTTTATATACTCTTAGAATTTTAGTCAAAAATGAAATGATAATTTTAGTTCAATATAATTCTAATATCTAATACGAGCTGGTAGAGTAAGAGATTTAAGAAAATTAATTTATATTATTATTGGCAAAATTTATCTTAACTTTCGTAAAGTTATTTCAACAATAATTTGCGCCACAGACCAGAATTTTACATGGGCGTACTAGGCATAGAATTTGAGATGGGAGTGAAATTTAATCTGAAAGTTTGAAATATTGAAATTTATTAAAACAATATGCATTAAATCCTAAATTACATTTTTATCTTTCTCATTATGAAAATGTATTATGACATTAAAATTAGAAACTATGGATACATACAATTTCTGATTCAAAAATTCACAACTATTCATACGTTTCTTTACTATTATTTTGTTATAAAATCTAAATTTACGTACAATTATGTAGAAACTAATAATAGGAGCTAGTAACAGGGCACAGTATTAAACATTCAAGAGCAGTAAAACAACAGAAAGACCCTCACCGTAGGGCTTGGTGTAAAGTCCATCGTTGTCGTTAACATTAGAGCCAACGTCAGCTGTCACGTGACTATCTATCCGCTATATTCCTCCCTGCCCATCATTGTTTCGCTTATTTTTCCAGTAAAAAAAAAAAAAACTCTACTTAAGGTTGTTAAGGTTTGTTGCTATTGCACACGTTTAAAATTTATTTATGAATGACTGTGTTGTGGGCCTATATTTTAATATCTCAGTTACTAGAGTACAATATCTACTATAGCGTACAGAAACAACAAAGAGAAAGTTTTCTTATCACATTTTTACTAAACAAATCTTGCATAGGTAAGGTATTAAATATTTGCTAATTTAAATAAACCTTACTAGGTTTATTTAACATAATAAATAGGACCTAATACACATGTCCTGAGGGAATTCTAATCGACTTGCTTGATTTATATAGAAGGAAAACATGTGGTAATACGCCCCGAGTCTCAGTGCTGAAAAACCAAGAAATTAGATGAAATGAAATACAGCCCTGTGTTACCTAACTAATGGCTAGGTACCGATGGCTGTCTGCTGACTTTAGTAGACAGAGTAAAGCAGTCACGACAGAGTGATGACTTGGCCAGTGGGACTTTTAGTAACCGTACAAGCAGAACAAATGTAAAGTAAAATAAAATAAAAGTAAAGTGGTTTTATTTTACCAGTGGAAGTTATGGGGGTGGAGAGGGGGTAATACGTTGACTGTGCATTAGATACGGAGAGAAAATTTTCCCATCGTCTAAAAAAATTTCTTCTATAGGCCTTTAAATATACTGAATCATCAAGAACACACCATTAAACAACTTAAAATTTGCTGAGACATTCTTGAAGTAATTTACGGTCCTCTCTTTATCTATAACTTCTCTCCAACAGTTTGACCTTATTCATTAAGCCTTAAACTCACTGCACTTTAAATTGCATCACTATATATTGCAGTGGTTCCAAATTCTATATATTTAAATTACCACCTATTTTAGAAATGCTTATAGTTAAATTTCAATGGAATTTCGTACAATGCGACAGATAAAACTGTTTTAGTCATAAAAGACAATTTAGGTAACATGGACCATTCTCGAGATTATCATTTGAATTAGAATAAAGTAAATGATAAACAGTGATTTTCTATTTGGAAACAGTTACTAATATAACTTTAGGACTCTATTTGGTGGCAAATTGGAAAATCTGAAATTCAGAAATTATTCATTCAGAGTTAACCTAAATACCAAATCAAAATTAATTTTATTTCACAATTTATTTTGGATTTTAGGTAGATGATCTAAAACACATATTAAATTACATGTTCAATTTTGTCAAGAGTGGTATTTGGTGGAGTTATTAAATGACACAAATGTAATAACTTTTTATTGTAAATTTGTGTTTATTTATTTGCAACACAAAGCTACTATCAATGCAGTATGATAATTTATTTTGTTATTGTGACTAACATAATGAGTTATTTAAATGCACCGTATATTTGAATAAATTGTCACTTTCAACATTTTAAATAATTCCAGCCTTAAAAAACAAATCTACATTATGTTCATCTGTACGAGCTGTTACTAAACTTAATTAATGTCTTCCTTGTTTCAAGAAACATGAGTGCGAAAATCTCTAGCTTCTATGTCAATCAATTCAGTAATTTTCATATCGGCAAATATGACTTGGATTTACAAACGTGCTTGGCGTCAACGAGTTCCTCACACTTATCTAACCACTTCAGCTAATTAGTACGAAGGTTGACCTCTTACAGAACTGTTTCTAAATTAGCAATATGTATCACGATACAGTGGTTACACAAAGACATAACCACGATGTCACATAACCACGATGTCACATAACCATGATGTCACTCCAATGATGTATTCCGTACTCGGAACAAGTTACAGTCACAGCCGGTAACCTAGTTTTAGCTCAAGCTCTTCTGTTCTTATAAAATAATGACAGTAAATACCTTCCTTCGTTATATTTCACCCACATGTCATTGAGATAACGCTAACAATTCTTTACATACATATCGTAAACTAACAAGTGATACACTAATTATTCTGTAATAAACTGAAAGTAAATTTGTTTTAGCTAAAAATCATTAAAAGTGAATAGGTTCCCGATATCACAACAAATAAATTGTTAGAATTTGAACATATTTCGCTTGTAATCTTTAAATCCTTATAAATACATAGTAAAAACTATTTACATAAATGGTTTTGTCTACAATAAAATAGTTATAATAAAATTAAATACTTGAATGAGTATTTACCAACATATCCTTCTCCCGCTAGTCATATGACACTGTGCTAGAAATACACTCAAGCAAACGTTTCATTGATTTAAACTTAGTCCATAATTAATTTTATACAATTTTTATTTTCATTAGTTAAAAAAATCTTGGAGTCTGTACATAAGTTTTTTTCTTTGTGCATCTTCACGTTAAAAACTTTTCAATAAACATTAAGTTTGAAAATTGAGATTATTTGCATTTAACCTCCCATTCAATGTAGCCACTGAAATCTGGCACTGATACAGACTTTTTATCTGGGGTCCACGTCAGTCAATCCAAAGAAGTCGACAACGATGATCGAACTCTTCACATCGTTTATTTAGAAACCCCTAGCCTAAAACATAGTTCTGTCTGGTGTATCCGGCAGGTATTTATCATAACCTAGATAAAGATGTATTCTCATTGTCTCATCAGATCGTTTCTAAGACATTATAGTAAACTAAATTTTCCACTAAGGACAACTTAACAGGAGTTTATTATTAGCATCGAGTAAAAATTTCTTACAATAGCGATATAATTTGTAGGAAACCATAAAGTCCATAGAGTGGGGTTATCATCCCAATTTCATTGCAATAAAGGTGTAAACTCAATATTTTCCGAAATGTCATCGTGTATGCACCTTAACCTATTTTTATTGGTCCATACCAAATCTATTCGCTGGATTGGTGACTTGCTAAATTTAAGAGCTATTTCACCACGATCATCTTTTAAATTTTAAACAGGTGGTTTGTACGTTGATACTCACTGCCTTCGTTACATGCATTAGAACACTGAACAAGTAATGCATAGCCTAAAATGTATGGTTAAAATATATTTTAACTAAAGTTCCATTTTATTATCAGGGGAAAAAATTGAAATAATAACAAGGGTTATTACTTTGAAGCTTACTCAATGGTTTCAAGACCATAAATGGGCACAGGTTTAAAATTCGAATTAAATAAAGTAAAAATATTATAGATTTTTCACAATAAAATATTTACATAAAACAATTGATTACATTGAAAAGGCTCTTTCAATTAATTACTAACACAGGTTCACACCAGTTTATTTACTATGGTAATTTTAGCTAATTAACTCACATAATTCCCAACATATACCCATATAATTTTATAATGTACTAGTTTATTGAAAATGTGAAAAGGGTATACTTATGTATAAGTTATTATCAATTAAATCTGAATTAAAGCGTAAAAAAATGCTTTTGAACTTTAAGGTAATTTATAGCAATGATTGCTTTAACGTGGTTCTTTATATCACGTGTGGTTTCAGATAGTGGGCGTACAAAAATTTAAACTAGTATACAACATTGCAGCAATACCCGTGAGCACGATAAATATCGTAGTTTACAATCGATAGACCTCATACATTACGCAATTTCATATAAAAAACAAACTTTCAAGATGGCAACCGTTTGCATTTTTGTAAAATTATTATGTTGCGTATGTCACAAGATAAATAAAAAATTGACACTTTTTATGAAAATTTTAAAATTCCAAGCGACATTTATTCCTACTTTTTTAAAGCTTCACAGCTGTCAAGATGGTGTACGTTTAAAGTTATAGACGTATACCATTGAACCACTATAAGTGGATTCGTTTACAAAAATAATTATTTTGGATTAATTGTGAATAAATCTTTTAAGGTTTAACGCGAAAGATTTTCACGTAATTTTCTTTTGCTGTTCAAGGGCATATATTTAACAATACCTACCCCTTTAGTGCAATCCTTAAATTTAATAAAGTCCATTTAAATAAATGTGATTTTTTGCATGTCACTGATCTGTGTTCACTAAAAAATGTTTTGTTAATCTGTATAACGGTTCTTTCAGGATTAAGATAGTGCATGTCACTCCATGGGATTCGGATGAGCTATAATGAACGTTCTTACATTACTTTTATTGGTCGCCATGATGGTGACAAGAAAATCACAGGAAAATGAAATGGTAAACAATAAGAACAGCCACACAGCATATAGTAACTATCAATGCCCAACATATGTAAGATATCTCGAGAGAGATACTTCACTTCTACATAGACACACGATTTCTATGATAATGCAAGTAAATTTTAGGATTTATCTGAGAATCATTGAAGCCTATCACTCAGTAGCATGCAAAATCCTTTTTTTTCTGAATGATAGGTGGCTTCTGGAGAGGACGTAAGGATTTGTTTTTTTTTTTCATTTTTATCTGACAACAGGACATTTAAAAAATTTAATTATCTATAAACTTAATACTTTAAATGTTAACCTCAGCGAAAACCATCACTCGACATTTAGTGTGGCGTACTCCATCTTTGTTTATTTAATTAACTGTCTTCTTTACATTAATATTAAAGGCTTCTTATATATGCATGAAACAAAATAGAAACGTTTTTAGTATTGAAATGATGAATCCATGTCTAAAATCGAACTAACACAGTCAGTTTGGAAAAATGCACACTGTTATAGACGTACAATTCACCTAGCAACTTTATACAAGATCAAATACACTAAAAAATTGATTCATACAATGACCACTCACGTATACACATTAATACGTCATCGCATTGTATTGTTATAATATACCAGAGTTAATTTAGACATTGAGAGTGGAAATGATGTATCCTCTTTGTAAAGGCAAGGTCACTGTTTACATATCTTAAAGCTTGTCTATGTAGGGTACTTGATATTGATTCCAATCTACTGTAGTTGTTAGTATTCACGTGCCGGATCCCAACAATAGAACCTCCGCTCCGATCTGTGAGGAGCTTTGTAAGGTGCTAATTGATCAGGTGTCAGGGACACTCTAGAGGCCAATCACTAACAGTAATTAGTAACACATATACCGTCAACACATACTCTTTTTTTGAGTTATCAATGTTTCAATTTCTGATTCATATTATTAATTTCAGTATTAGTAAGAGGTAAGGATGCTACAATAAGGATATACGAACATATTTTCTTGCACTTTTATGGGTTTATAATCATTAAAACTTTTTCTATTTAATCAAAGATCCAACTACCGTCCTGGGAAACAGAATGGTAGCTTACCAGCATTGCCTTTTCAGACAGGAGTTCAATTTGCCAAACCTGTTGCCCAGTTCAATCAAAAATGCTACGACGCTCAAGGCATTTAAACGTCTTCTCATAGCCACATTGATTTTAAAAGCATTCTACAGCATAGACGAGTTTATGAATCACTTTGGAAGACTACAAGATTTATTAGCTGAAATAGTGGGTATAGTGTAGAAAAAATCCGGATTCAATGAAAATTGGGGCGAATGTAAAACTTATAAGTATATGTGACTTTAAAAGTAGTAAATTAATACAAACTTTGGATATATAATTCACTTTAACGGTTGCGATAGCATATCTGTGTTTTTAAGCAATAACTAATATTTAGTCCATAATCTAAAATATGTAAATTGTAAAGTGGTATAAAATGCTTGATAGGCCAGCGAGATAAATATGAACTCTGAATGATTAAGAACTTAATAAAAGTGAAAAAAACAGTGAGCAAACAGTATAAGTTAACATTAAGGTTTAAAAAAAAACCTAGAGAAAAGGAAAATTCAACTAAGATTGATTATTTGGATGCCGAATGCTTGAGAATGAAATTATATATTTTTCTATTGTGCGCAAACTTCCTTTTGATACTCAAGCATCCCATTAAGGAAAGGCGATATATTTTATATACAACATGGATGTTGTAAATATTGGAAAGGTTTTGCTCAACTGAACCATCTTTAACTGAAGTTTAAGGACGTAGTTTTCCTGTCTTGTCGTATAAGGAAAGTGTCATATTTAATTACATAAGTACTTTCCTTATGTAATCAGCTTAATTACAAATGAATTAATAATGTGCTGTAAAATGTTCGATGTTGATAAAACCACCCTATACTGAAACTATATGTATATAGGTTTTAGATAATAATTTAATTAATTAATTCTAGTTACATTTGGGAAATAAATATAAAATTACTTGTATTTTTATGGAGATACCTTGACAATATATATAGTAGTTAACTAAAACAATAATTTTAGTTGTTTTAGAAATCAATAAAGCATATGTAAATTGCGAAAATCTCACATTTTTCTGGGAGAAAAATGGTAAGCAAAATGTGA
This sequence comes from Homalodisca vitripennis, assembly GCF_021130785.1. Classification (NCBI taxonomy): domain Eukaryota; kingdom Metazoa; phylum Arthropoda; class Insecta; order Hemiptera; family Cicadellidae; genus Homalodisca; species Homalodisca vitripennis. The sequence goes on from NW_025778793.1 coordinate 15,315, forward strand.
AGAAATATGAAATCTTTCTAAACACACACACACACACACAAAAAAAAAAAAAAAAAAACACACACACACACACACACACACACACACACACACACACACACACATATATATATATATATATATATATATATATATATATATAAAACCACCAAGAACTTGCGTTTAGTCGATACTATCCAATTAAGATGTACTGATATTCTAAAACTAAACATTTTTTGAATGAAAATATAAGACGTCAATATCAGTAACACATGACACCAAAACACTTCAACATGACGTTGCTGCTCTAAAATTCTACACGACTCGGGTATGTTTAGTTACTCCATCATCATTAGATAAAACAGTCGGATGTACCGTAAACATTACTGAAAAAATAATAGAAAACTTTTTGTCACCTCATTTGTTATTTGGTTGCAGGACTCTCTTATCTAGACAAACCATTTTAATTATCAAAACTAAAATGTTGGAACAATTAGACTTAACTCACTTTTTGTGATTTAACTCACAATTAAGTGATCATTTATACGCTCAGCTGACTAAGAACGCTCTGCTGCCCAACAATCCTAAGCTGTTTACATAAATATCTAGATTCGTTCTAGAAAAATAGTTTCTAAATAACATTTTAAAACATTAAGTCTGGGTTATTATCCTAATAATTACTACGTCAACTACCACATTCCGCTTAGTGTAGCGTCTGAGATCTGATACTGTTATAGACTCCACTTCTATAATCTGAAGTCTATGTCCTTCTGAAGAGATAAACAAAATGATTCGGGTACAAAAGTGGTTTTAATTTTGCACCTTATGAGACAATAAGAATAACTCTTCATATAGATTCTACTGGGTGGCTTTAGTGTCAACCAGGAAGAGCGCCTTTCTAGTATGGTTGCCTCTGAGGTCAAAAATTATTAGAATTTCGTTTAGAACGTCTTTTCCCGCCTTAAGGATCTCTTCAGACGGACGAGGACCACAAATTCCAGGAGTCGAGTCCCTGATAGATTTCAGACACTGCACTAACTGAAAGGAAAAAGGGAGGTAAATTTAAAAATAAACCGATTAACCTATTGCATTGCGCCCATTAAAGATTAGGTTTTTAATGTTTATTTTAAGTTAAATAACATATAAGAAGTACTGAAATTTTTAGTAGTGTTTATTAAATATTTTATTTCACCATAAAATAAGGCTACATTAAAACAACAATTCTGACAGGAGTGGTTGTTTTATGTTTATATAGATGACATGTATCTATGATAAGTTTTTTGTTATATACAAAATATAAAATCTGTTAACTGTCATTTTTTTGAAAAGTACTCTCGTATATGAAACTTATTTGGTAATTTATTGAAAAATTTCCGTTAACATTTTTATTGTACATTGATATATAATATCTTTGCAATTTAATAGTTTTGCACTTTAGTTACACAATAAATGGTGAAATCTACCAAATTATTCATTATCTGCCCTTCTTGGTGCCCTTCAATGATAGTTTCTGTTCTTGGTAAAATGTTTTCACAATTGAACAAAGTTTATTTTCTTTCAGGCTTACCAAATTACAGTCTCCTACACTAATATGTGAGTAATAGAGTGAAATCTCCAATACTGCAAGTTTCCTTTTGCTGGTGTCTAAACTATGACGTCGCAACACCTGACTGACTGGCACTTAATATAAGGAAAGTTAATCACCATATCTACGGCCTTTTTTAGATAAATTACTAAAACTACCAGAGTATTTTAAGTGTACGATTAAAAGTAAAATGCAAATATGTGTGTTAGAATATCATGAAAAAGAGTAGGCCAGTGAGGTTTTGCTATGTAATGGTAAGTAATGGAAGGAGCCAGACTAAAATTTGAATTGATTTGTATAACAAAAACTTCACACACATATCTTCTTGTATACCAACACTCTCAGTTCCTTTGCGAGTTGCATTTTTAGAATAAAATAGAGTACAACGTTCAATTGATATTCCTATGTATACACAAGTTTGTATCTTGAACTAATAAATATTTTATTTAATGGAATATACAACTAAAATGAAAATACTAATGTTAAAACAAACTGAAATCTACATCAAGTATGGGCTGATAACTATTGTTTTTATTTATTCTCTCTTACAAACTTTATACAGGGAGTTATAAAATTTAGATATTGTTGCATGGACCAAGATGAGCTAGAACTAAATGCTTACAAATGTTCTATATCTTTTACTCTGTCTGTTTTTGGATTTTAATTTATATTTTTTCAGAAACATGTAAAGATATTGAACTGAAATTAGGTAAAATTAATTTGATTTCTGTATAAAATAATCAGTAAACTATTAGTTTACCACTTGCTTGCGTTTAAAGATGCCATATGGCTACATTTTAATGCTTAATTTTAAGCTGAAGTTAAAAAAAACCATTACAGACATACATATGGTATCGTAGTATTAAATGTAAATTTAAATTAATTTGAAAACCTTAAATCGCCGCTCGCACACCCAAAGCAAACCATCAGGGAAGCGCGCGCCCATGGTGGCGAACGGGATGCCGGATCAAAACTAACTAGGTGAAAATAAGAACACCGTGGTCAGTATACTCAGGTTTCATTCACTAAGACAACATAACATAGGCCTATCCAGTCATATAAAAAGGTATATAATTATACTATAAAATAAAAAAAAAAAAAAATAAAATAAAAGTGCCCTGCAGTTTTATATACCTCGAACAATTCTTGTCAGGTGCACCTGCATACAAAAATTGGAAACGCCATAATTTGAAACAAGAAATGCCAATTCCAATTCCACCCGGTATCCTTCGGCTAAGGGCGGGCTCCTAATGAAATCCAAGAAATAACTAAATAATATCTAAAACTAACTTAAAATTAAATAACAAAATATAAACTATATAAATGGCAACAATAACAATAACAAATAAAATAAAAGAATATGAGCAGGGTATCACAGATGTTGACTAGCAGTAATGTCCATCATGGTGGCCCGTCCTTCAGCAGAGCGCAAAAGAGAAGGTTCTCTGCGACGACCACGCATGATGGAGAGATGACAGGAGAAAAAACAGCTCATCTCTTGGACCTCATCAGTGAGGGGCCGTAAACTTAGCCGCACATGTCAGAAGGAGAACAGCTCAGCAAAAACAAAAATAAACACTTAGTTAAAACAAAATTTTAAATTTGAGCTACTCCTAACTTGTACACCACGGCTCGGAGTCTCTACCACTCTCCGGAAAGGCCAAACGCCTTCAAAAGGTCAGTGGGCTCTGCAGCCAATAAACCACACACACATACACTATATAAAACACACATGAGCCGGGGAGATATAGGTATTGAACCGGCTCAGACTCCCCCCCCCAAAAGGAGGAACTCCCCTCTGTTAATTTCTTCAAAATGAAGAACCAAACGAAATGCCTCTCCCCCCCAAAGGTTGAAGAAATATAAACCGGAAACCCTGAAGTCTGCAGAAGGGAAAACCAAGAAAATCCAGTTGGAGGCAAGAAATCACTCCAAGAGTGGCGTGGGTACAAAGAAGGAAAACAGGAACCTTGATCAGGAAGAAAGAGCAGATGTGATCAGGACTCTGGACCTAAAACCCTCCGCACAGACTAAAGAGAAATCACGGATGACTCCGGCAAGGCTTCAGATGGGATATGTGCGCCTTCCTGAAAATCTTCTCGGACTGAGGATCTCCCAGTCGGGCAGTCACCGGAGTCAGAAACTTCAAGATGCGGTGGGGACCAGTCCACCTGTAGCAAAGTTTAGCAGCTCTTTTATCCACAGCCGAACTGACTGGGTGAGCCTTGCAGTAAACTAGATCCCCCACCTGGAAGGGATTGGCAATACGACCTCGGTTGTACTTCCTCCTTACTAACTCCCTAGCCCGAATGAGATTCCGCCTGGCTGCCTCCCAAGTGGCTTTCACATCGGGAGTACCAGGAGGTGGCAGAAGATCGCTAATTTTCCAAAGGTTCGCCAAAAGGGTTGTTTGGCGGAAAAGCCAAATAATAACTCGAAAGGTACCGCCTTGTGACTTTCATGCTGGGCCGTATTAAAGGCAAATTGGATCCAAGGTAGTTGTTGATCCCAGGTGGTCTGATTTTCCGCATGAAAGGCAATGAGAGCAGATCGAAGATTGCGATTAAAACCGTTCGGCGTGAGAAGGCTGAGGATAGAAAGGGGAAGTAGTCACATGGCGGATTCCGTGCCCAAAGCACATTCTTTTAAAGATATTTGAGACAAACTGTGAACCATTATCGGAAACTAAGGTGGCGGGGATTCCAAAGTGTTGAAAAAAATGGTTACGAAGTGCTTGCACCGTGAGCTGCGCGGTAGCACTCCGCAATGGGAACAACCAAACAAACTTGGAGAAGGCATCCACACAAACAAGTAGGAACTTATTTCCGGACTTGCTACGCGGGAGAGGCCCAACATAGTCAATGAAAAACCTTCTCCAAAGGTTTTTTCCGCCACCTCAGATGACAAAAGACCCAACTTGGTATTTTGAGCGGGTTTGCTTAGCGAGCACAGTTCACAAGAACGTACTCGAGCTGCAATATCCCGGTCCATACCTTTCCAGATGAACTGATTCCCTAATCTTCGCGATGGTCTTATGAATTCCTAGATGTCCGCCCACAGGAGAAGAAATGAAAATACTGAAAGACCATCGGTACAAGAAAGCTTGGCAGCACTAACTTAGGTTTTCTCCGCTGCTTGTCACGGCAGCATAGAGCACCTCGCTACAGAAAATAAGGAGGGTGGGCACCTCCGTTTTTTAAGCTCATTGATGATAGCAGTCACCTCGGGATCCTTAAGTTGGTGTGGAACAATGTCCGAAAATGCCAGAGGAAAGTCTAGGAGCACGCCACAACATGGCGGCTCTGATAAATTTCTGGTGGTCGTTGGGTAAGTGATACATGCGTGACAGAGTGTCCGCTATGATATTTTGGGTGCCTCGCACGTGCTGCACTGTGAACTTTAAGGGCAGAAATTTGGACTACCCAGCGACCAATCTTTCCGAGCTGACGGGGGGTGGGCAAGGAGCCAAGAAAGTGCCTGGTTGTCGGTTTTTCCAACAAAAATTCTTTATGTTCTAGGTAAACGCCTGAACTTGTTAATTCCAAACACGACAGCCAAACATTCCAGCTCATAAACAGAAACAACTCTTCTTCTCACAAGGGGTTAACGTGCGGTGAAGCATAAGCTATGGGCTGCCCGGATACCATCTACTTCTTGCGATAAAACAGCAGCAACGGCTAAGGAGGAAGCATCAGTTTGCAAGACGAACTTACGACTGAAATCAGGCATAGCCAAGACTGGAGGGCTGCATCACTGCCTCTTTCAGCTGCTCAAAAGCAGTCTGTTGCGCTTCACCCCACTCAAAACTTGGCACCCTTTTTCCTAAGAGAGTTCAGAGGGGCCGCCACCTCAGCAACATTGGGGATGAAACGACGATAAAAATTTATCATTCCTACAAAACGGGCAATCCCCTTGGCATCCTTAGGAGGAGGGGAAACTCCCTGATTGCCTGGGTTCTCTCTGGATCAATAAAAACACCTCGAGAAGAGACAAGATGACCTAGAAAACGATATTTCAGGCTGAGCAAAACTCACCTTTTCAGGATTGAAGGTAAGGCCAGACTCTCGCAGCCTAATTAGAACTTCCTCTAGATGAGTCAAGTGCTCCTCATAACTCTCACTGTACACAAGCAGGTCATCCAGATAGTTGAACACGAAACTTAAATTTGACATCATGAAAGATAGAATCCAGGAGTCTGGTGTGAGTGTTTGGGCCCCCACAGCCCAAGCCCATTGGCACTCGGGTGAACTGGTACAAATTCCAAGGCACACAAAAAGGCAGTGAGAGGTCGAGACTCGTGTTTTAGAGGAATCTGATGGTATGCCTGATTAAGATCAAAAATGGAGAAAATACTTGGCCTTACCAAACCAGTCGAAAGCAGAATGCAAATCGGGGAGAGGCACGGAGTCAATTTCTATCTGAGCATTGAGCTTTCGATAATCCAGGACCAATCTGGACTTCCCATTAGGTTTCGGCACTAGAAACGCTGGACTGGAAAATTTGAGCAAGACGGCTCGATTACCCCCACTCTTAAGTAAAATCATCAATCATATTTCTCAGAATTTCCCATCTTGGGCGGAGCAAGCTTATATGGATGGGAACGTACAGGACGGGTGTCTGTAAGACGAATCTCGTATTCCAAGAGATTGGTCGTGCCCAGTTTGTCAGTTAGGACTTCAGGAAAACTGGAACAAATCTGCCCTATGTCCTCAGCCTCTTTCGGCGTAAGATGTCCTAGTTGGTCAGGAGGAGTCAAGCTCTTATCTTCCATCTCTAAGGCAGCAGTCCCACGAGACCTCAACATCTGAAAAGGGAACGAGCACCCGCCTGGCGAAAGCAAAGAAAACATGACTGGAGGCCAAATCCAAAATCATGCCAGTTTTTCCGATAAAATCTGATCCCAAGATGAAAGGAAAAGTCAGGTCCTTAGCCACCAAAAAGCTCCAATCCCAAGAGAAATAATTAATTTTGATGTGAATCTGGGCACTACAGATAATAGGTAAAGGTGTGCGTGAAGCAGTCCAGCAGATAAGTGAACTAGGCTCAACCTGCCGTATTAGCCCAGAGGATTTTTAGATCTTCAAAAAACGACAAAGAAATCAGGCTGCGTGCTGACCCAGAATCAACCAGGGCCTTCTGCACCACATTCCCCACAAGCACATCCAGTTGTGGGCAGGTTGAGCGGGCAGCCCTTACTCCCTGCGCAGCCAGAGCAGCAACCTCCCCTCTCGGCCAACGATGATAACTGTCCCCAAGTCTATTTCTTTCTGTTTTCTTTCTGTTCTGTATTAAAACCAGCTACCCTTTTACCATCAAAATTAGGTTACATTTTTGCCCTCAAAATTACCTTTACGGCACGAGTCGGGCTTACTCGTCCGCAAGCTTACTAGTTTTTTTTTTTTATTAAGTGGACAAAACGGTCTAATATGTCCCACTTGCTTGCAGCCATAACAGGTAGGAGGCTGCCTACGGGAAGGAGCAGCTGCTGGCTCAGACTGTACCGGAGCATGGACCGGCCTCGGAGGCAAGTGAGGAAGATGCCTCGACATGGCCTCCCTTTGATCATCCGCATCCTGAAACCCTCTAGAGATGATGGGAGAGGCGGTCCAAATCCGCAAAAAGATGCGGGGACGGCTACAAAAAATCAAACGGGAGCGTTCTTCAGGTTTAATGCCCACCAAAAATAAGGCTCACCAACTCTGTTTCGCTCAAGCTTCAAAGCGCAACACCCGGGCTACATCCCGTATCTCCCCGACAAAATGGCTCAACGTCTCGTCTGGTGCCTGAGGACGGTAAACGCGTTCCACCCGCAAGCGCTCCCTAACCCGAGCAGGTACAAAGAACTCCAAGATCTCGGCGTGGAACTGGTCAAAAGTGGCACCTCTCTTAAGGCAGTCTAGAAGGCGATCAAAAAGCGGCCTTAAGGAAAACTGCGCGCTAAAATCTGCATAAGCATGGCATCTGTCATACCAGGAAATTCTTTTAGCTTAAAAACTTCCAGAAGGAAATGGATAAGTAAATTAGTGTCAAGCCCATCAACTCTAGGGAAGTGTTGTAAAACACTCCCCAAAGGATGGGGCAGTTTGCCAAAGCTGGAAAAAGAAGGCACAACTATAGATGATGCCTCACCAGCCGCTTCAGGAGGGCCACTACCCATCGGAGACATAGTAAACTCTGGGAGGCTCGAAAGAAAGAGCCGGTGGAAATGGTTAGCAAAAGTAATGGTAGTGGGAAACCTCCGTGGGAGTGACAGCGGTAAATAGTACCCCTTTCTCTTTCACCGAGCGCACCTCACTCAAACCATCTAAGGCTTGTTTTAGTTTGTTTACTGGCCGAAAAAAAAGCCCAACTTTTAATATCAGAGTCTAAACTAGGAGCTGACATAAGTAAAACTATTCTGTCACGCCAATGTAAAAGCTGAGATGCCAATCTAGCCTTTGCTGACCCGGACATGGGGAGTGACTCAAAAATTAATGTCGTCTTCTAACTCTTCCATTCGGGTTTTACAAAACTCAAATTCAGTATTAATTTGGAACTCTGCATTCCAGCTGCGGTCCAACGCTATACAAGCCCGTAATTGAGCTCTTAATGCCCTCACATCTCCCTCGGGCTTCTGTCCTCTCGCCAGGACCTCAAAAACCAACTCGGGCTTGCGCAGATGTTCAGGCACCAGGGAAAACGCCATACCAAACAATTAAGACAAAATAAATACAACAAAGCGTACGCAACAATTACTTAGTAACCTAAGTGGACTCAACTCACAAAGGGGCTTACACTGACGAGGTCCAAGTGAAGAACTTAATACCTTGCCACCTAATAGAAGGATACCCTGCAAATATACACTAACCACAACCTACAAACACAGAAGCAATAAATATAAACAAAACAACACATTGATAGGGGAGAAGTAGAGTACAGTTAGATAAATTTAGCGGTTAAGCAATTTAGAGTCCCTTGCTCCCTGCAAAGGGTAAGTCTGCAGGAAGCAAGACACTAAACCAATTCCACCCGGTATCCTGTGCTAGGGCGAGCTCCTAATAAAAAAAAAAGTTATGTACTCTGACTCTGACCTCCCCCTACCTAACACTAACCTACACCAACAAACAAAACCAGAACTGAGAGACAGGCTGAGAGAGCAGCTAACCACGCTCTGCTACCATTGAAACCTTACATCGCCGCTCGCACACACCCACAGGCAAACCATCAGGGAAGCGCGCGCCCATGGTGGCGAACGGGATCGCCGGATCAAAACTAACTAGGTGAAAATAAGAACACCGTGGTCAGTATACTCAGGTTCATTCACTAAGACAACATAACATAGGCCTATCCAGTCAATATAAAAAGGTATATAATTATACTATAAATAAAAAAAAATAAATAAATAAAAGTGCCTGCAGTCTGTATATACCTCGAACAATTCTTGTCAGGTGCACCTGCATACAAAAATTGGAAACGCCATAATTTGAAACAAGAAATGCCAATTCCACCCGGTATCCTTCGGCTAAGGAGGCGGGCTCCTAATGAAATCCAAGAAATAACTAAATAATATCTAAAACTAACTTAAAATTAAATAACAAAATATAAACTATATAAATGGCAACAATAACAATAATAAAAAATAAATAAAGAATATGAGCAGGGTATCACAGATGTTGACTAGCAGTAATGTCCATCATGGTGGCCGTCCTTCAGCAGAGCGCAAAAGAGAAGGATTCTCTGCGACCACGCATGATGGAGAGATGACAGGAGAAAAACAGCTTCATCTCTTGGACCTCATCAGTGAGGGGCCGTAAACTTAGCCGCACATGTCAGAAGGAGAACAGCCTCAGCCAAAAAACAAAATAAAACACTTAGTTAAACAAAATTTTAAATTTGAGCTACTCCTAACTTGTACACCACGGCTCGGAGTCTCTACCACTCTCCCGGAAAGGCCAAACGCCTTCAAAAGGTCAGTGGGCTCTGCAGCCAATAAACCACACACACATACACTATATAAAACACACATGAGCCGGGAGATATAGGTATTGAACCGGCTCAAATTTCAGGGTAATAAGGAGAGTACGAATAATTTTCTCCATATTAAAAAACGTACTGGTTTATATATTTTTTAAATTAGTATTTCTGTTCTTACCGATATATTTTATTACTTATATTTTATAAAACATTATGTTTCATAAACATTCAAAACGATTTCCCATTAAAAAAGAACGTCTTCAAAGATGAAAGTTTCACCAATTAGCCACCACGTTTCGTCGACGAAACTCTACGGGATAAAAGCAATTGTGTACATACCACAATAAAATATATGCAGACATAAATATAATTTTGATATAAAAAAATTTTGTCTTATACTAATTTTTCATAAATAAATAAATTTGTAATAATTAAAATTTTTTATTCCAATTCTCTCTCCAACATTGCCATTTATGTATCGTACATGTCGTATTCTAAAATGTGTCCACACGCTAGGCAAAGCTATTAATTAAGATAAAAATACTTTATATATATATATATATATATATATATATATATATATAAAATATATATATATATCTATGTATGTATTTATTTATTTAATCAATGATTATGAAACTATTGTAATGAAATATTTGTCAGTTTAGGAGATTGCAAATATATTTCGTCTCATCATAAACAAAGCAAGAATCATTTGACCGCTGTCTTCTCAACCAACTGTTACTTAATATATACATCACAGTTTACACGTTAACGCCTTGCTGTTAGAATAAATAACAAACAGCTGTTGTCGATTGTTAAATATTCATACCAGAGTATGGTAAACCAGCGGTACATGGTATGTACAGTTCTCTATAGTTGCTTCTTGTTTCAAAGCATCTGGTTGATTTAAATAAATAAATATTCATGGTATAGTATTTATTATTAGGAAACGCTCACTCCTTTTCCTGGAAACTTTCTGGAATATTAAATTAACACATTTTCTTTGCTTTCGCCAGGCGGGTGCTCGTTCCCTTTTCAGATGTTGAGTCTCGTGGGACTGCTGCCTTAGAGATGGAAGAAAACAGGAACCTTGATCAGGAAGAAAGAGCAGATGTGATCAGGACTCTGGACCTAAAACCCTCCCGCACAGACTAAAGAGAAATCACGGATGACTCCGGCAAGGCTTCAGATGGGATATGTGCGCCTTCCTGAAAATCTTCTCGGACTGAGGATCTCCCAGTCGGGCAGTCACCGGAGTCAGAAACATCAAGATGCGGTGGGGACCAGTCCCACCTGTAGCAAAGTTTAGCAGCTCTTTTATCCACAGCCGAACTGACTGGGTTGAGCCTTGCAGTAAACTAGATCCCCCACCTGGAAGGGATTGGCAATACGAACGACCACGGTTGTACTTCCTCCTTACTAACTCCCTAGCCCGAATGAGATTCCGCCTGGCTGCCTCCCAAGTGGCTTTCACATCGGGGAGTACCAGGAGGTGGCAGAAGATCGCTAATTTTCCAAAGGTTCGCCAAAGGGTTGTTTGGCGGAAAGCCAAATAATAACTCGAAAGGTACCGCCTTGTGACTTTCATTGCTGGGCCGTATTAAAGGCAAATTGGATACCAAGTAGTTGTTGATCCCAGGTGGTCTGATTTTCCGCATGAAAGGCAATGAGAGCAGATCGAAGATTGCGATTAAAACCGTTTCGGCGTGAGAAGGCTGAGGATAGAAAGGGGAAGTAGTCACATGGCGGATTCCGTGCCCAAAGCACATTCTTTTAAAGATATTTGAGACAAACTGTGAACCATTATCGGAAACTAAGGTGGCGGGGATTCCAAAGTGTTTGAAAAAAATGGTTACGAAGTGCTTGCACCGTGAGCTGCGCGGTAGCACTCCGCAATGGGAACAACCAAACAAACTTGGAGAAGGCATCCACACAAACAAGTAGGAACTTATTTCCGGACTTGCTACGCGGGAGAGGCCCAACATAGTCAATGAAAACCTTCTCCAAAGGTTTTTCCGCCACCTCAGATGACAAAAGACCCAACTTGGTATTTTGAGCGGGTTTTGCTTAGCGAGCACAGTTCACAAGAACGTACTCGAGCTGCAATATCCCGGTCCATACCTTTCCAGATGAACTGATCCCTAATCTTCGCGATGGTCTTATGAATTCCTAGATGTCCGCCCACAGGAGAAGAATGAAAATACTGAAAGACCATCGGTACAAGAAAGCTTGGCAGCACTAACTTAGGTTTTCTCCGCTGCTTGTCACGGCAGCATAGAGCACCTCGCTACAGAAAATAAGGAGGGTGGGCACCTCCGTTTTTAAGCTCATTGATGATAGCAGTGTCACCTCGGGGATCCTTAAGTTGGTGTGGAACAATGTCCGAAAATGCCAGAGGAAAGTCTAGGAGCACGCCACAACATGGCGGCTCTGATAAAATTCTGGTGGTCGTTGGGTAAGTGATACATGCGTGACAGAGTGTCCGCTATGATATTTTGGGTGCCTCGCACGTTGCTGCACTGTGAACTTAAGGGCAGAAATTTGGACTACTACCCAGCGACCAATCTTTCCGAGCTGACGGGGGTGGGCAAGGAGCCAAGAAAGTGCCTGGTTGTCGGTTTCCAACAAAAATTCCTTTATGTTCTAGGTAAACGCCTGAACTTGTTAATTCCCAAACACGACAGCCAAACATTCCAGCTCATAAACAGAACAACTCTTCTTCTCACAAGGGGTTTACGTGCGTGAAGCATAAGCTATGGGCTGCCGGATACCATCTACTTCTTGCGATAAAACAGCAGCAACGGCTAAGGAGGAAGCATCAGTTTGCAAGACGAACTTACGACTGAAATCAGGCATAGCCAAGACTGGAGGCTGCATCACTGCCTCTTTCAGCTGCTCAAAAGCAGTCTGTTGCGCTTCACCCCACTCAAACTTGGCACCCTTTTTTCCTAAGAGAGTTCAGAGGGGCCGCCACCCTCAGCAACATTGGGGATGAAACGACGATAAAAATTTATCATTCCTACAAAACGGGCAATCCCCTTGGCATCCTTAGGAGGAGGAAACTCCCTGATTGCCTGGGTTCTCTCTGGATCAATAAAAACACCTCGAGAAGAGACAAGATGACCTAGAAACGATATTTCAGGCTGAGCAAAACTCACCTTTTCAGGATTGAAGGTAAGGCCAGACTTCTCGCAGCCTAATTAGAACTTCCTCTAGATGAGTCAAGTGCTCCTCATAAACTCTCACTGTACACAAGCAGGTCATCCAGATAGTTGAACACGAACTTAAATTTGACATCATGAAAGATAGAATCCCAGGAGTCCCTGGTGAGTGTTTGGGCCCCCACAGCCAAGCCCATTGGCACTCGGGTGAACTGGTACAAATTCCAAGGCACACAAAAGGCAGTGAGAGGTCGAGACCTCGTGTTTTAGAGGAAATCTGATGGTATATGCCTGATTAAGATCAAAAATGGAGAAATACTTGGCCTTACCAAACCAGTCGAAAGCAGAATGCAAATCGGGGGAGAGGCACGGAGTCAATTTCTATCTGAGCATTGAAGCTTTCGATAATCCGGACCAATCTGGACTTCCCATTAGGTTTTCGGCACTTAGAAACGCTGGACTGGGAAAAATTTGAGCAAGACGGCTCGATTACCCCACTCTTAAGTAAATCATCAATCATATTTCTCAGAATTTCCATCTTGGGCGGAGCAAGCTTATATGGATGGGAACGTACAGGACGGGTGTCTGTAAGACGAATCTCGTATTCCAAGAGATTGGTCGTGCCCCAGTTTGTCAGTTAGGACTTCAGGAAAAACTGGAACAAATCTGCCCTATGTCCTCAGCCTCTTTCGGCGTAAGATGTCCTAGTTGGTCAGGAGGAGTCAAGCTCTTATCTTCCATCTCTAAGGCAGCAGTCCCACGAGACTCAACATCTGAAAAGGGAACGAGCACCCGCCTGGCGAAAGCAAAAGAAAACAATGACTGGAGGCCAAATCCAAAATCATGCCAGTTTTTTCCGATAAAATCTGATCCCAAGATGAAAGGAAAAGTCAGGTCCTTAGCCACCAAAAAGCTCCAATCCCAAGAGAAATCAATTAATTTTGATGTGAATCTGGGCACTACAGATAATAGGTAAAGGTGTGCGTGAAGCAGTCCAGCAGATAAGTGAAACTAGGCACTCAACCTGCCGTATTAGCCCAGAGGATTTTTAGATCTTCAAAAAACGACAAAGAAATCAGGCTGCGTGCTGACCCAGAATCAACCAGGGCCTTCTGCACCACATTCCCCACAAGCACATCCAGTTGTGGGCAGGTTGAGCGGGCAGCCCTTACTCCCTGCGCAGCCAGAGCAGCAACCTCCCCTCTCGGCCAACGATGATAACTGTCCCCAAGTCTATTTCTTTCTGTTTTCTTTCTGTTCTGTATTAAACCCAGCTACCCTTTTACCATCAAAATTAGGTACATTTTTGCCCTCAAAATTACCTTTACGGCACGAGTCGGGCTTACTCGTCCGCAAGCTTACTAGTTTTTTTTTATTAAGTGGACAAAACGGTCTAATATGTCCCACTTGCTTGCAGCCATAACAGGTAGGAGGCTGCCTACGGGAAGGAGCAGCTGCTGGCTCAGACTGTACCGGAGCATGGACCGGCCTCGGAGGCAAGTGAGGAAGATGCCTCGACATGGCCTCCCTTTGATCATCCGCATCCTGAACCCACCTCTAGAGATGATGGAGAGGCGGTCCAAATCCGCAAAAGATGCGGGACGGCTACAAAAAAATCAAACGGGAGCGTTCTTCAGGTTTAATGCCCTCCAAAATAAGGCTCACCAACTCTGTTTCGCTCAAGCTCAAGCGCAACACCCGGGCTTACATCCCGTATCATCTCCCCGACAAAATGGGACTCAACGTCTCGTCTGGTGCCTGAGGACGGTAAACGCGTTCCACCCGCAAGCGCTCCCTAACCCGAGCAGGTACAAAGAACTCCAAGATCTCGGCGTGGAACTGGTCAAAAAGTGGCACCTCTCTTAAGGCAGTCTAGAAGGCGATCAAAAAGCGGCCTTAAGGAAAACTGCGCTAAAATCTGCATAAGCATGGCATCTGTCATACCAGGAAATTCTTTTAGCTTAAAAACTTCCAGAAGGAAATGGATAAGTAAATTAGTGTCAAGCCCATCAACTCTAGGGAAGTGTTGTAAAAACACTCCCCAAAGGATGGGGCAGTTTGCCAAAGCTGGAAAAAGAAGGCACAACTATAGATGATGCCTCACCAGCCGCTTCAGGAGGGCCACTACCCATCGGAGACATAGTAACTCTGGGAGGCTCGAAAGAAAAGAGCCGGTGGATGGTTAGCAAAAGTAATGGTAGTGGGAACCTCCGTGGGAGTGACAGCGGTAAATAGTACCCCTTTCTCTTTCACCGAAGCGCACCTCACTCAAACCATCTAAGGCTTGTTTTAGTTTGTTACTGGCCGAAAAAGCCCAACTTTTAATATCAGAGTCTAAACTAGGAGCTGAACATAAGTAAAACTATTCTGTCCACGCCAATGTAAAAGCTGAGATGCCAATCTAGCCTTTGCTGACCCGGACATGGGGAGTGACTCAAAATTAATGTCGTCTTCTAACTCTTCCATTCGGGTTTTACAAAACTCAAATTCAGTATTAATTTGGAACTCTGCATTTCCAGCTGCGGTCCAACGCTATAACAAGCCCGTAATTGAGCTCTTAATGCCCTCACATCTCCCTCGGGCTTCTGTCCTCTCGCCAGGACCTCAAAAAACCAACTCGGGCTTGCGCAGATGTTCAGGCACCAGGGAAAACGCCATACCAAACAATTAAGACAAAATAAATACAACAAAGCGTACGCAACAATTACTTAGTAACCTAAGTGGACTCAACTCACAAAGGGCTTACACTGACGAGGTCCAAGTGAAGAACTTAATACCTGCCACACCTAATAGAAGGATACCCTGCAAATATACACTAACCACACAACCTACAAACACAGAAGCAATAAATATAACAAAACAACACATTGATAGGGGAGAAGTAGAGTACAGTTAGATAAATTTAGCGGTTAAGCAATTTAGAGTCCCTTGCTCCCTGCAAAGGGTAAGTCTGCAGGAAGCAAGACACTAAACCAATTCCACCCGGTATCCTGTGCTAGGGCGAGCTCCTAATAAAAAAAAAAAAGTTATGTACTCTGACCTCCCCCTACCTAACACTAACCTACACCAACAAACAAAACCAGAACTGAGAGACAGCTGAGAGAGCAGCTAACCACGCACTGCTACCATTGAAACCTTACATCGCCGCTCGCACACCCACAGCAAACCATCAGGGAAGCGCGCGCCCATGGTGGCGAACGGGATGCCGGATCAAAACTAACTAGGTGGAAATAAGACACCGTGGTCAGTATACTCAGGTTCATTCACTAAGACAACATAACATAGGCCTATCCAGTCAATATAAAAAGGTATATAATTATACTATAAATAAAAAAAATAAATAAATAAAAGTGCCTGCAGTTGTATATACCTCGAACAATTCTTGTCAGGTGCACCTGCATACAAAAATTGGAAACGCCATAATTTGAAACAAGAAATGCCAATTCCACCCGGTATCCTTCGGCTAAGGGCGGGCTCCTAATGAAATCCAAGAAATAACTAAATAATATCTAAAAACTTAACTTAAAATTAAATAACAAAATATAAACTATATAAATGGCAACAATAACAATAACAAATAAATAAAAGAATATGAGCAGGGTATCACAGATGTTGAACTAGCAGTAATGTCCATCATGGTGGCCGTCCTTCAGCAGAGCGCAAAAGAGAAGGTTCTCTGCGACCACGCATGATGGAGAGATGACAGGAGAAAAACAGCTCATCTCTTGGACCTCATCAGTGAGGGGCCGTAAACTTAGCCGCACATGTCAGAAGGAGAAACAGCTCAGCAAAAACAAAATAAAACACTTAGTTAAACAAAAATTTTAAATTTGAGCTACTCCTAACCTTGTACACCACGGCTCGGAGTCTCTACCACTCTCCGGAAAGGCCAAACGCCTTCAAAAGGTCAGTGGGCTCTGCAGCCAATAAACCACCACACACATACACTATATAAAACACACATGAGCCGGGGAGATATAGGTATTGAACCGGCTCAAATTTCAGGGTAATAAGGAGAGTACGAATAATTTTCTCCATATTAAAAAACGTACTGGTTTATATATTTTTTAAATTAGTATTTCTGTTCTTACCGATATATTTTATTACTTATATTTTATAAAACATTATGTTTCACAAACATTAAAACGATTTCCATTAAAAAAGAACGTCTTCAAAGATGAAAGTTTCACCAATTAGCCACCACGTTTTGTGGACGAAACTCTACGGGATAAAAGCTAATTGTGTAAATACCACATTAAATATATGCAGACATAAATATAATTTTGATATTAAAAATTTGTCTTTTACTAATTTTTCATCAAATAAATAAATTTGTAATAATTAAAATTTTTTATTCCAATTCTCTCTCCAACATTGCCATTATGTATCGTACATGTCGTTCGTATTCTAAAATGTGTCCACACGCTAGGCAAGCTAATTAATTAAGATAAAAATACTTTATATATATATATATATATGTATGTATTTATTTATTTAATCAATGATTATGAACTATTGTAATGGAATATTTGTCAGTTTAGGAGATTGCAAATATATTTCGTCTCATCATAAACAAAGCAAGAATCATTTGACCGCTGTCTTCTCAACCAACTGTTACTTAATATATACATCACAGTTTACACGTTAACGCCTTGCTGTTAGAATAAATAACAAACAGCTGTTGTCGATTGTTAAATATTCATACCAGAGTATGGTAAACCAGCGGTACATGGTATGTACAGTTCTCTATAGTTGCTTCTGTTTCAAAGCATCTGGTTGATTTAAATAAATAAATATTCATGGTATAGTATTTATTATTAGGAACGCTCACTCCTTTTCCTGGAACTTTCTGGAATTTTAAATAACACATACGGTGATTAGTAATGTTTTCCCCTAGCAAACATATTGATCACGATACTTTCCTTTAGCACTGAGTGAAATCCAATCAGCTAGGAAATGCCGTCCGTGCTTGTGCATGATATAATGTTGTCCTAATTAAGTAGACACCACGTAATCAACAAAACATATCTATCTATTTTTAAAGTTGTGGAGTCTAGTATGTTACACGGAATTTCACTGTGCATAAGTAAAACCAGGCTTTCATATATATTGAAGTTTTAAGTTTAACTATGAAGTAGTTTTATTATTTGAACAAACGGCATTATTATACCCGATATCAGATCTGAATGTTAAAAAACTATAGGATGTCAAAAAAAAAACAACGGAAATAAGGTGTGATGTAATTGTAATTTTTTCGTAAATGATAAAAAGTACTGAAAAAACTACTCTTGGAATGCTTTCTTATTAGACCTACTTATAGATACAGAGAGCACTTGTAGCAGGTTATTAACCCACATGAAGATATAAATTAGTCTTCCCATATAGGGACAAGCTCTGTAATGACTTTAATATGTTCATTCTGTCAGATAAGGAGAAAGCTCGCCACATAATGTAAGCTGACAGTGCTAGGTTATAAGAAAACATGTTGTTTATTTAGTGTCTATTAAACACTTTCTTATGAAATTTCTTTCATTTTGATTCAGATTTATTTTAATGCAAAACTTTGTCATATTAATCTAAAAAATAAACGAAATCCATGTCAAATCAAATCATTATTTTAGAAATAGGTGCTACTGTTTTACTCTCAAGTATCAGTCGAATATATATTGCCTTTCACCAACTCGGGTGATTAAACTAAGCAAGTTTTTGTCCGACCATCAAAGTTTTCCAATTGTTAGCAGTGACATTTATTGGTCAAACAATTTATCAATGATGTACTTATATTTCTATATACTTCCGTCGTTTTATGTTACAAAAATAGATGCAGGTCTTACGTATGTAACTTATAACAGAAATTGTATTCCATTTAATTGCAAGAAGCCTTATATTTGCCTATAAAATAAAAATATGATTTGGAAAAAAAAACCGAGGAGTAGTGTAAGCTTTTCCACGACAACAAGAATTGTTGGAAGAAATACCTCACAGGTCAATATTTGTATGTAAATTTAGTTTTATTTGCTAAAAGCATTTTTAATACTTCCTAAATATAATTAATGTAACAATATATTGTGGAAATATTAAACATATATTATGCATTAAAAACTTGTGACTTTTATAAAGGATACAAAGCAGAAAAATTTAGCTATTGATAAAAAATTATTACTACTGCAATTATTTATCATCGTATTATTAGTATATTTATCAATAATAATAATAATAGTCGTGCTGGAAAAGAAGAAGAATTTAATAATTCTACAGTATTAATACATCGCGGAATTTGCTTATATTATATAAACTAATACAGTAACAATATAAATTACTAATTTCTAAACTACTAAGTTACTAATTTCAGATTAATACTGTTATTTTCTTATCAAATAATGTAATCACAGGACAACTGTATAGACCTCCCTGGGTTACTTAGGACAAAAGAACGACTAGAAAGATAAAAATAGCAGAAAAAATCTTTTAATAATAGTTTCCAGATTGGCAACAATATAGCGTGTATCTTTGAAAGAATATTAAAAGCTACTCGAGCGTTTTAAACAGTCTCTGAAGAAGAGTTAAAAGGTTTTTTTTTTGAAAACTGTAGGACAGAATTTACAGAAAAAAATAAAGTTTCTATTACGTGCGTAATAACTTACAAACATATGTTAAACGCAATGGTTTATGCGTGAATATGAAACGCATATATTAAAATAAGCTGTTTCAAAATCTGCTAACAAATAGCTCTTCATTTAGAAGGATAAATATTTCAAGAATTTTTCTGTGCGTGTAATGCTTCCCCGGAAAGACTTTAATATTATACCGAGCTCTTGCGTCTAAAAACTTACTGGAATCTGACGCTGTCACAGACTTGTCTTCAGGGATCTGGAGTCATGTTCGTCTGAAGAGATAAAAAAAAAATTATGGTTGCCTGTAAAGTCGGTTTTACGGGCGAAGATTTTACGTGACAACGTCTTTTTCTCGGTAGAATATTTATTGATATGAATATTATTAAATTGCACAATAGGAACAAGGAATTGAATGAAAATAAGAATTGCACAAATTTTAACTATAGAAATATATTTTGTTTACTAAAACATTGTACATAATTTGAAATTAATTAAAATTTGTTATTGTAAATGGTAAAGTTGAATAAAACATTTACTAAAATTGGAATTTGAAATTCTTGCTAAACACAGTTAAATTCTAACTCCGCGCGTGGTGATTGGTCGGTTTAGTTCGTTTGTTTGGTCGCACTGTTATGACAGGTTAGGGGTTATAATTTGTTATTTTAAATGTTTGACTAGCAATACGCGCTGTTTCTTCTCAATCGACTGAATTACGATTGATTGCAGAGTGATTTAAACTAATAATTTACTTAACACTATCAACATTTGTCAATAGTATGACATAACCTATAAACTCAGTTTCTCAACTTTTGTGTCAATCTAACAATTAATCAATCAATCATAGTTTACGATAATGAAATACCAGTGTACAATTATTTACCTTTATTGTTGTAGTTGTTGTAAATGACGAATCTAAGCACTCCACATTTTCACGAATAAACATAGTTATCTGCTTTATCCCGTGCGGCGGACCCACAGTTATCTGCTTTATCCCGTGCGGATCCCGTGCGGCGGACCCACTGGACGGGCATTGTAACGTTACCGGGCGTTACACTTTTTCATGAGTGACTCCGAGCCGCAATCTAATTTAAGACGTTGTGACGTCAAAAAAATATAAGCGACGATTAAACTCATAACGAACTCTTGACATAGTTTCGATATCAGAAACCGGAAATGCCTTGACTACAAAATATAAACCTATATTGTAACGTATGCATTATTAGTGTTTCATCAGGTTCACAGGTTGTAATAATCTTAAACTGGAGCTAAGGTCGTTCACATTGAAACAACCCTTCCCACTATATCGACGTTATTTGAAGTATAATCAGTTGTTTAGCATAGGAAAAATACTGAACTATTCATAGCTTAATTAACTGTTTTTAAGTACAAACAATTTAACCTACTCACTAGTTAATACTGAACAAAAACTAATATAAAGTCTCTTCTAATGTAAAACCGAGAATAGATGAATGGTGTGGAAACATCCTTGACGATCGCTGTAATCACGGGAAGGACAATAGCCGCATCCTGCCAGCTGGGTTGTTAATTTAGCGTTAACTCTGAACTGAGGAGACTTTGCGTTGAATCTTCATGTGCTGTGTATTCCGCTGTCATGTTGTTAATTTAATGTTTAGATGTAAAGATTAAACATTACATCATAAAACATCACACACACACACACACACACACACGCACGCACGCACGCACGCACGCACGCACGCACACACACAGTCATAATCATAGTCGTAACATAGTCATCTCTTAAAGTTGAACATATAGGATAAAAACAAAAAAAACCCCATAGTCGTTATCGTAGAATTTAAAAGTACACCAAATTATTAAACCACCTAACTAATCGATGTATCTTTATTTACTTATATACAAATATAGTATTTATTAGACTGAAATTGTACAATATATCAACACGGTTATTCAAATTACTGAAAGCCAGTTTGCATTAGTTCACGAACAAACTCGTTTTTATCCATTATCGATAGAGAAGATTATCATGTGAAATTAATTATTGTCCGCCCTAGTTTAAGTGTTGATCAAATAGGAAAGTATGAAAAGAGTTATGGTATAAAACGTTTTCTAACACACATCTTTCCTACAACCAAATACATACCTTAAAGTGGTTTTTCAGTGTCTTTTTCTGATGAAGAGATTTTCTTACGTGCTGAACCGTCAATTTCAAGAGTATCAAGTTAAAAAATATGTAATCTAAGAGAAGAAGTATCGTTGCATATATTTACTCTCCATAATTTCTCTTTCGATCTCAACCTAATGTAAAATGGCTGATGAGCGGTTTCTTTATGAGGAAAAATCCCACTGTAAATTTCAAGAACACACATGTTGTTGTCTATACAGTGTAAAATGCTCTCGCCTCCTAGATTACGTGGTTATAGGAGTGTGTCACAATAAAATTTGACAGTTCTATATCATATCATAATAAATTACATTATTCATATTCTAAAGTGTAAATAAGCAAGGGTGTTGCATACGATTTGGTCTGTGACATTAACACTTTTATCAATCTTAAACAGTATCGTCTCTCCCCCTTTATAGTGATTGATAAGTTCTTCGCACAGTCTAAAGGCACGTGGGGATGGACAGCTTAAGACTTAAAAGAGGTTCGACCACTCCTGTAAATTTTTAAAGAAATTAAAATAATAATAGAAGACAGTGAAGCTGATACAGATATTCCATAATATCTCTCACAAAGCTGATTATTGCTTTCAGTGTTTTATGATGGAACGGAGAAACCATAACTGTATTACAATCAGTTTGAGCTATCCACCAGTTTATGATGTCATCATATTGAGTGACTTTATAGCCAATATCGTCAACAATCGTTAATGCTTATGTTATTAGTCACTCATCAATTTATAACTTGTTTGGCTTTTTGAATTTGTCAAAATTGTATCGCATTAAAAGTGACGACCAGAAATATTATTTGTTATTGTGTAATTGGTCAAGCAATATCTGAAGGTAATTCGCAACATTAATTAAAAAAAAAAACATTTATTAAACTTGTATAGGGATATTTCAAATGTTGTCCTCTGGTAATATAAAAAAAATTACTGTGATTTATTACACATAAAAGCAAAAATATTGTCAAGTAGCGCAAAGTTTTAATTGAATATTCAAGGACGGAGCACAGTACTCTGAAAGCATTCATAAGGGGAAATGAAAACTATTACAAATAAACTACCTGCGTGGAAATTATTTAAAATCTTCAACAAAACTTTGATACAGTAAAATAAAGTTAAGGTTTAATAAGTTAAGGGTACACCACATCTAGGGTCACGTAAGAGTCTTCGCTTATGTTTGAATTTTTGAGAATAAAGTAACACTGACAACCCCATCAGGAGACAAAACAGATACTGATTCGGACTACTGAAAGATAGGCTTTAATAACAGTCAGGCAATTCCAATGTATGGACATGTACCATTACATCGATTGTTTTTATTTAGCACACAAAATATAAGTAAACTCTATACATCTTTCTCTAGATATATTCCCAAATTGATATTCCAATTTTAGTTTCTTAACAGTGAATAATAAAAGTATACAAAAAGAGTTACCAAATGATAATTTTGAATGCGTTAAAGTACTTACGCTAAACGAGTTATTATTTAATAGCTTGAAATTTGTTATTTAGTTCTTAGTTACATAAAAATATTATTCACTCTATAATTTTATCGTTGCCATCATTGTTACCCTTAGGACCAATGTAAAGTATTCACCAAGGCATATTTATATCCCATGGAGTTAAATGATCAATTACCATAAAAGTGTTGCCTATATTGGAACGTAGATTCTTAGAAAATTTCAAGCCTATAAATTAGTACAATTGTGATTATAACATACGGACAGACTGATAGTCATGAATAAAAATTGTTCAGCGATATACTTAGCTGAAGCTCAGCCAACAAGCGAAGTACACACGTATTATTTGTATCAGGTTTTAGATTAAAGCTATTGAACCTTTTTTGTAAAATAATGTGACCAGCTAGAATGGATGAAGTCTCAAAATTCCTGTGCCTAGTATAGTTTTATTAGGAGACATACAATTACGCCATTGTTATCACAGTCTTACCTAACTGAAATATTGATGATATTTTAATGGATTCAATTCTTTATTTTGCTTCACATTTATTAATATAAAATGTTTATATGGACTCACAATGTCTGTCTATCCCCACGATATATCAAAAAGTGACCTAAAGACCTGAAATTGTGCATGTAGCTTAACTTGTATAAGAGGAACACTCAATTTGATTATAGTGTACGTCATTCCATTAGATTTGGCTGAGCCTTAGTGAATATGTTTACCTTGGTCTTATAGGTAATCTTGATGGCAACTTGAAAATAGCAGATCGAATAAATTTCAGTACACAACAAACTCAGTACACCTACAAATGATTAAAACATGTGACATATTAACACATTAGCCTAATTTTTCCAACACACGCTTCATTGTTTTCTAGTCATTTGATTCGTGTACTTTGGTTACTTATACAATGATATAAACCCCAATATTGAGCAAAAGATTTTAATGTATAAAGTGGCAAGATATTTCAAGAAATATTTCAAATGTTGAGTTTAAATTTGACCTGCAACTTCATCTCTACAATAATGAAAAATATGGAGAATCATTTTCGTTTAAATGTTTTATGATTTTACGTCTATTTGTGTGTTCACAGGAGATCTCGAAAGTGAAATGAGATATAAATATGAAATTTCTCATAAAACTTCAGCGATGCCTGTGACGTCACGTAGTGTGGCGGACTTCTACCTTGCAGTGTACATGTGTATAATCTTCCTTAGTAATTTTAGGGAATTGTCGTTGTGTTAAAGTAATGGTTCTGCATTCGGTTTACCTCGGTTCTAACTAACACAAGTGGTTTGGTAAGTCTCAATAAACCCTAGCCTTCAGGTAGATAGGCATTCCTGTTCATCCACATAAAAGCACCAATGTATTGAATGTAATAAAATTTGTGTTTCTTTGGGCTCAATGAGAATAGAATTTTAAGACTGTATCTGTAAGTGAAGATTGCAAGTAGAATGTTATATACATTTTGCCCTAGTGGTGAATAATTTATGCTAATTTACACTTTTGAAACTAATAAACGTTCTTATTTCTATCTTCCATAATTATTGGTGAATAAAATTATAAAAAGTGGGATAATATAGAGTAATATGAGGGTAAAAATTAAAATAATGCCTTGATACGATGTTGAAACAAATGAAGAAACATGTTTAGACGGTTAGTCCGACAAGTAGTTAAAAAAAGTCTTTTGTGTTAGTAAATTAATTTGCACTATACAGTAATTTCATTGGTAAATCTTTAAATGCTTATAGTTAGTGTAAGCTCAATAGATTTTTTTCGCAAATTTACGAAATGAAAAATATATTTACAATAAACATTTTGTTTCTGTAACTTTATGATCTTATCGAATCTGAATTATAATTTTCGTACCAATAGTGAATTACAACAGATATTCTAATATTAATTTAATTTTGCGAGTCTTTTTTGAATCGAGGATTCCATCAACAGACAATTTTACATTTGAAAAATCTTAGAATAGTCCACTTACCTTAAAATATCCCGATATCCTGTTCAAAGTAATAGCCAGAAACTACTAGTTTAAAGCAATCTATAATATTATGTCTTAGAAATCCAAATAACGTAATGTGTTTTGCAAATACTGCGCTTCCGGATAGCGAACAAATATAAGTGATATTTGCTTACTTATACATGAAGGATAATACTTCCATGTAGTGTAATATATTACATTTCAATAATAAAAGTAAACATAACTATGGAGAGAGGAACAGATGACCCCTTGGGCAGATAATAAATATAGAAAATGGATCTTAGATCCTAAACATCTATAAGGCCAATATTCACAATAATTAATACCTTAATAATTAATACGTCTACGAATACAAACCAGATGATGGATACATCTTTACAAATGAATTCCACTATCCATGTGTAACATTAAATAGAAACCAACAATATAAAAAATAACGAAATAAAAACAATAAAGATATAATTAAGTTTGCTTTTGTTTATAAAAACAAACAAATATTATCATCGATGTTTATGTAAAATTTATTACACTACTTCGTTTTTAATGTATTGCAGTGCATATTAATTTAAATAATGCAAAACTGTAAAGGCTGTAAAAGAAGACAACAGTAAACAAACCGCAGGGCTTGTTATACCGCCAATCGTTGTCATTAACATTAGACCTGATAGATATTACTAGTAGAAACTAGTAACAAGGTATTACATTAAACATTCAAAAGCAGTAAAACTACAGGACGACCGTGACCGCAGGGCTTGTGGTAGTGTCCATCTTTGTCATTAACATTAGAGCCAACGTTACCTATCACGTGACCACATAACTGCAATGCTTCCCTGTCCAATATGTTCTGATTATATTGGTTGAAAGTAACTGAAAACTTCGCATAGGAAGCCGCATCAAATACGAATACCATCTTTTAAAAAATCTGTTGTAGTGAGAATATCCTTGTAGAAATTGAGATTTTATAAACCTTTATGCTCATAGAATTCCGTTACTGACAGCTACTCCAATGTTATACACTTTGGTAAGACCCAGAGATGTCTTAGAGCATAACGTTATCGAGGAGTCCGTTTTCGCTCATTTACAGTAACTAACAATCATCCGCTTTACTGTTTAGATGGACAATAAATCTACACTGTAGTATAACAATCTAATGGTGTCTATCTTTGTAAGTGTGTGTGTGTGTGTGTGTGTGTGTGTGTGTGTGTGTGTGTGTGTGTGTGTGTGTGTGTGTGTGTGTGTCTGATTTACTCAATCACTTCAAAAATACTGGACTGATTGTATTGAAATTTAAAATGGAAAACTTTAAGATTCCTGTATAACATATAGGCCTATTTCTATTTCAAAAATCTTAAACAGGCCTTTTGGACAGATTTAAATATGGCACTAGAAATACCATAGACCAGAATAAAGTACAATTCCTACATATATACTTTTTGACCGACATTAGCTTCTCAGACCTGTGTGCGTTAATTTGTGATCAGGGTTATCAACGCTAAATAAAATGTATTTTAAAATTTAAATATAATACCATTATTCAATACATCATGGGTGTGTTGACTGAAAAGATAAGAGTTTGGACTTGAGGTTTCTTCCACGCTGTCCTGAAATACTTTAACTAGTGCTGAAATTGTTTATTATGAAATCTCGGAGAGAAATTCTGTAAAGAGGTATTCTAATTTATAATGTTTTAAATACGATATCAAAGCACGGTGGAGCTATGGAGTTTTCTACACATAACGTAGCTACAGTGAGAAGCGAGGATTCAATCTAAATGTTAAGTTTCTCTCTAGTTCACCTTCTGCTTAGAGCAGTTTTTAGGATCTGACGATGTCACAGACCTGACTCCTACAACTTGGAGTCATGTACGTCTGAAGGGATCCAGAAAAATTAATGTCGGTGACGTTTCACATAATTTTATTCTTAAATTTTATTATTGTATTTAGTGTGAAGTTTATTTATTTAAGTGAAATATTAAATAAAATAATTTACCAATAAAGGTGGTATTGTGTCAGATACCCACAGTATTGACGAATTACAGGGAACAAATTATGCCTTGCGTTTACGAGTATACTTGAAATCTACCTTATTTGTACGGATCAACAGAACGTAGACCCAGAGGTTGTTAATATGTAAGCCCCAGGTAAATCAGGAGTTTAGATGTAGACCGTACACAGAGAATTCGGCTTCTTGACGAGATCTTCAGAAATATATCAAATCTATGTGCTCAATCTACATACGTTCTTTTGGTTTACTTCTTTTGTATTACAAGGCAAGTCGTCAGAATCTCGTAAACGTTAAATTCATAAATATTTCAAATATACGTATTTTTTTATTGCATATTGATAGGTTTTTCAGTTGTGAGTGTAAATAAAGTATTAATAAGTTTATTTAAGAAGAAAATAACAATGAAAAATGATCAATTAATCACAGGTTACGTAAGCTTACGGCAATGCTTGTCTGAGGACTCTTAAATACAGTTACGAAGAAAAGCTTCATTATTTTGGAGTGGATTTCTAAATCCAAGATATTCAATTGTAAAACAACCGATGATTGTTTTTTTATGTAAGTATATAGTAGGTATTGAAGAAGAAATACCCACTACCTTATGTTTTTTTATGTGTGTTAATAAATATAAAATGACATAACCATGGAAGTTACTAAAACCTTTATAAAAAAGGTGTAACCAATCATGTGAAACACAGAAACTAGAAAACAACACCAGCTTAAACCAACATTTATGAAGTCCAGTGCAGAATAAAGCGTCTACATTTCCATTTGTCTGTTGACACTTTTTTCTGATGTTGATGGTAATGATATACACTACCTCACAGTGATGTAATTTTCTGTTATGTTTACTTTAGCCTCGTGATGTTGTTTTTAATGCTCATGAATACTTAATATATTCTCTTGTTACTGTCTCCACAAACAATAACTTATCTTATTTAGGAGAATACAATGACTGTTATTTGCTACATACAAATTTAACTCTGTTTGCTTTGTAGTTAGTTAGCCGTTGGCTTTCCGGTTTTTCCACTTGAATGTTTTGTGAATACTCATTCACCTATGAGTCTCAGATAGTTTATAGCTGTACTATTGCTGTACAAGGATTCAACAACGGATTTGAATTCCTCGCAGTGTTTACAAACATAATCATGTTTTAGACAGATAACACAGTAAAATCGTAAGTTGTAGCGATTTGTTTTGTTATAAATGTTACGAATATCGAGTACAGAAAACATTAAAGATAGAAATTAATAAACAATTATTAAAAATGTGTGATTTAAAATTAAAAACTTTAAGCAATATAAAAACTAAATTAGGAGAATGAAATGTAGTGTAAGAAAAGTCATTGTATATATTTATATTATTGCAGACTTTGGATGTTGTAAGTATAGATTGAATGAATAAATCTTCTCCAATGAGGAAATTAATACATGGTAATTTATTACGTAACCTATTTCTTGATTTTCCTCATAAATTCAATTTAGTCTTATCACGTTATAACGAATCCCTTTGTTTACCCTGAATTACGTTCCTTTTTGAGCAAAGGCCAATCTTCTTTAAAGGATGACTCCTCCGTACCCATGCGCTTCTGTCCTGTGCAAGATTCTTATTAAACAGAATAAGGATGTGACTAGATGCAGTGTAATGCCTATGGTACTGATACAAAGTTATACGGAGAGATGCAGGATTTGAACCTGCACTATCTGTAACTTAGATACAAATTCCGACATCTATGGAGAGTTTCAGTGCAAACCGCAATTTTCTACGATACACATAAAACATTGATTCACTGTTTCATCAGCTTAATAGCATTTTAATCAATTTGTACAGTAATTAAAAAACTTAATCTGATCCAGTATCATGAAAAGCTGAGTATAAAACATTTTAAAAGAGTAAATGTACATATACATTATTCAACTGAAAGTATGAAGCCATATAATAGGCATTTGCCTTGGTCTTCGACCATCATGATGTATTTTGAAACGGTATTAAAAATGCAACAGGTCTCATATTTATTGTGACATTTTCCCAAAATATTTTATATTTATTTAAAAATAACAAAAAACTTGTAGTACATAAGTTTTAATATATAAAATTATTTACTACTCTGATTCGAGCTGTAATTTAAGTATTCTTACAGAAAAAGCAATGTGTTATGTTGATAGAAACTATAGCAATTGGCAAACGTGTAAGAAAGCATCACCAATGTCAAAGGAACTAATTAATTGTCGACGATAACTGGCTCGTTGGATGTACTGACTTTAATTAGTCAGAGCATGAACAACTCTTTTGTAGTAAAAACAGGGTGTACCAACATAACAAACTACTATTTGTATAAAGAGATCGGTATGAACTACGACATCTTATAAATAGCAAATCCATTAAATAAGCAACTATCATATAAGATAAAAATTAGTTTAACTTTATCCATTTTAAATGGTGTTCCTAAATTAAAGAGTATACGTTTTACTGTCACAAAATTCAAATATAAACATCCGTAAATATATACATCGTAAGCTTTTTATGTAAAATTTTGGTATTATCTTATATATATAATATATATATCCCCACAAGAGAGGATTACGAAACGCTTTTGGTTTACACCAAATTTGAAATATCTAAATTCTAGTTAACGAAAAACTTCAAATGGAAATGTCGGCCATGTCTTAAGTTAATTTAATTCCAGACAAAATTTTTCTAAACAACTTATATATTTTATATTAATTGACTTAACAGTATGCCTCTGGAAAAAATAGAGTTATCAAAAATGGAAAACGGAACGTTTTCTCCAAGACTAAATTGACAGTTCTATATCAGGCCAATATCGCTCCTAAATGGCTACGAAGTGGTGAGATAAGTTTTAGAGAATCTTTCTCGTAGATAGGTCGGAACATTAAATTTCTATTCCTTTCCATAAAAGCAATTAAAATTAATAATCTATAAAACAAACTTCAATATCTGTTTTGAACGAGGTATACACTGAGACTTTAATGGATGCATCTGCAAGAGAAGATTAAAAATATATGTAAATACATAAATATTAAATAAAATTTAATTTAATTTGAAAGTAAAATACTTTATGAATAATAACATTTAATTACAAAAGTAAATGTTGATCATAATTACAGAGATGGAAAAGTTACAATATTGATTACACTACAGTAGGGGCCACCAGAGAGTGCAGTTGAGGGAGGAGCCTATTTGGCTCGTTACCTTGAAACAACCAATGGGGACTGTTTTTACGGTTTTATTTGTTAAGCTAAAGTTTAATTTACCCTTGTACTGTATAAGGATTACAAAGCATTAAGTAGCTATACGTTTCCCTAGCAACTGCATACAAGTTTAATTACTACATTAATATCTGACTAACAAAATCTCAAGTGATGGTGGTAATTGGTCAATTTACCATTGTTTTTAACCAGTTAATTTATCAGTTAACCTTTAGTGAACTTTTAATATCCTGTCATTTAGCTGGTACCTATACAATTTGAATTTATATTCCTCATCATTGTTGCAAACTCCTATCCGTATATCTGAACTTGCATTAAAAGTTATCATGATCAAAATGTTAAAACATTTTGTTAGACTTATTATAAAATTTTATTAAATATATACTCTGATAAAATTGTATAAATTAAACTATTTATAAGTTATCAAACATAAAAAACGACGACAACCGTTATTAATAGTGGAATTACTGCCCTATAAACTGTAACTAGGACATTATGTATCTCAATAAATATTCATAAAACGGTATAATACATACATGTAACGTAGAAGTAAAGCTGTTGGAAATAATTGTGAATATATTCCCTCTCACTGACATTCCATCAGTAGATTTAAATGTTGCAGTGTCAACTGTGGTGATTTTCACAAACGAGTTAAATACAACCAGAGATATAACAGACTCGTTTTAACTGTTATGGTTTTGTGTTTAATAAAGCATTTTACACTGTGTGTAATACCACCACATGTCCATTACGGATTTGTCTCATATTTTATTGCATTATAGTACTATTCTCATGTAAATATTTAACTATGATATCTACTGTATTAGATATAATATTCAGTGTTCTGGCATGTAAAATGCCTTCTCAACTTAGGTGGTATGTAAATTGCTACAAAGATATTATCAAGCATTCAAAATCTAACCCTATACTTAAACTGACGCTGCTTCGCATGATCGTGAATGATATTATAAACGCTTACTATAGACTTTCGTAGTTCTATTTAATAATCATATTAGTTTAATGAGCATGTTTTAACTAGACAAAAATTGTTCTCTCTCTCTCTCTCTCTCTTTCTCTCTCTCTCTCTCGTTCTCAAGATATCTTACGGAGAAATGTAATCCTTCAGTCATGCCCCTCAAATGATAGGCTTCGCTGTCATCCAATTAGTTCAAATTTTTACCACAACATTATATTAAAATATTACATATTGTTCACCTTCTGGCTGCATTGGTAAAAATTAAATATATCATATAGTACGCATTGATCTTTTAAAGTGGCGTCTGAATTTTATTCTGCTTGCAAAAGTGAAGACCAATTGGAATTATGTTCGGTAAAATAAAAATTATTTTGATTATCAAAAATTGACACGACTAACTTCAAGAACGTAAGGTTATTCTAGAGCTAAAAATATTAGAAAATGTTTAACGTCAAAACACATGAAATTCAAAAGTGTTTCTTAAAAATTACGTTATTATAAAAATACTATCACCACGAGTTTTTTCAAACCTTTAGATTACTGAAATCAAAGGATGATCAGCTGTTTGGATTGGTATGGAGATTGCAGCTCTTATAATGGTCCAGTGGCGTGAAGGTTACGCATGGTTGAAATTTTGAGTCTTATCGCCGGATTTTACACTCTCCCCTGCAATTCTAAGCTACACCTTCTTAAGCGATTTCCGCTGAATTAAGGTTAATTGATAGAATCACCCGTTACTACTGTACCGCAAATTCTTCTTATGAATAAAAATAAAGGTTCTTTATTTGAAATGTGTTTTTGACATTACAAATATAGGGAAGAAGAAAAATATTTTGCCATCGTTCAGTGATACAATATAATCAGTAGCACTTGGTTTCGAGATTTGCAATCTGATCTCATCGTCAGGTAAATGCAAAACTAATGCATGACTACAACCTAGGTGAAAGTAAACAAAAAATAACTGAGCGCTGTGACACGCATAAGTATGGAACCACAACAGCCACGTTTTCTGTCTGTTCAACGCACAATAACTCTAAAACATGCTCTTAATAAAAACTAAACCCTAATTAATAAAACTGAATTCCAGAAGACAGGTCATAACAGGCCTGTGGTCAAACAAATAAAAGTGACTAGAAGAAAATAGTAAAT
The DNA here is from genome assembly GCF_021130785.1 of Homalodisca vitripennis. NCBI lineage: Eukaryota > Metazoa > Arthropoda > Insecta > Hemiptera > Cicadellidae > Homalodisca > Homalodisca vitripennis. Next base: position 47,570 of record NW_025778793.1, read on the forward strand.
GGCTATCGTCAATTATCAAGTTATTTTTGAAGTAGTAAAAACTTTAACTCTGAAGAAGAGATCAGATTAGAGACCTCAAAACTTAGTATTACTGAAAATAATTGTTTCCGAATGTAATACTATATATAATATTTTCTTTGAACAAAATTAGGTTATACAAATATTGAACAAAAGGTGGAAATCTAAATTTCTCGTATCATATTGTAGAATGATTCTCAGCGTTTAGACTACAGGAACATATCGTTCTACATCCGTTCCAATTCTGTTAAAATATACTTACAGCGAAGATAAATCCATGTACGTAATATATATATATATATATATATATATATATATATATATATATATATATATTGTGTAATGGTAGCACATTCACCCGGCAAGTGAGAAATCCGGCTTCGAGTCCCGGCGGAGCAAGTACTTTTTGTGATTCAATGCTTATTGAAATTATATATATATATATATTGAATTGAAATGCATTTATTCAAGAAATTATACATTACTGAGCCCCCGCTAAGTACAATACTTGTCAGCGGGAACCTATATTACTATATTTTACTACAGTTGAGATACATAATTACATTCAATAATTATCTTTCAGGTCCTTAACGTAGTATTTTTAATTTAATTGTGGTGAAAAGGTATATAATATACATACAACAGTGAAATTATTAAAAAAATTTGGAGTGATTAAAAAATATTGTCTGATTGTTACTATAAGTTAATACAATACATTCATTCCATAACACTATTAAATATTTTGAACATTTTATTGATTAAGTTTTTAGATAACCTGAAAAGTTGGAGAAAAGTAAATAAATTGGGTGAATAGGTCAATGGTATTGACCGTGGCGAATAGTCAAAAGACTCGGTCAACTAAGTAACTCATTAGTCTTATCAGTTATTACCCTATTCCTATCCATTTGTGTAATAACCATTAAAGATGTTGGGTTATCGGAAGAGATAGACAAACATTACGTACAGTCCAAACAAGTTTTCAAAAACGATTAATTTCCGTGTACTGGGCAACAACCAACAGTCATGTCGTGTACATACAGACGGATCGAGGTGAAGTGAGATGGTATAAATGTGGTGATTACAATTGATACAGCTATTCCAATTTATTTATTTTCTAGAAATTATGTATATCAAATTTAGTCATTCTTACTTAATAAATTTTCTTCGCATACTCGTATTTGATCATATGCTGGCGTACTGTGTGTCGGTTATATCTTTGTTAAATGTTATGTAAAGTGTGATTGAAAGTATTCAACTGTGTAAGTGAAAATTTGGATATTAAATTTTCCAGGTAAATAACATTATCTTGGTAACTATGGTATTTCCCCTAATAACTTACATTTAATACTAAATATAATATAAATTATGTTGTTATATTTTAAAGCTACACTCTTAGTTATATTTACATTCAGTGCATACTATAAATAAAAATTCAAGCAACTCTCAATCTGGCAGTTCTTAGAAAACTTTCTATATTAGTCGTTTATAACTACAGACAGTAACCGAGTACATAAATTCATTTCTAATATAAGCTCAAATAATTAAACACAACCAGTAATTGTTATATCCTTTATATATATATATATATATATATATATATATATATATATATATATATATATTAAGTATAATACTTAACAGTTTTAGCAATAAAATAATTACTTAGTTTAACTTAAATCTGTATTCCTCGCATTCATTTACAAACATAATGAACCTAGCAAAACATATCGTATTTGAATGTTTAACATTTATATAAAATACAATATTTACGTAGAAAAAATACTTTATATTACTTACCCGTACGAGGATACTGAATTGAACATTTTACAATCCTGGTTTGAAACAATGAACAATTATATTGTGGTTTTGTAAAATAGTAGTTGAGAGGAGAGGATTTCATATTATATTTCACACTGCTCGATTTCAATGCTTTTGTACAGATGATTTATACATCATAAACTCTATTGTGTGAAAACACCGCAGTTGTAAAATCCAAATGTGAATAAAAGCAATACACAAAGGTAATGCACGTTGGCTGTTGTTGAATTTAACATTCAATCTAAATAGCCACGTTCTACATTTTCATCTGGGCTAATTATATAACTTCATTTAAGCACATGACTGATTAGTACATTGCATTTTTCCTAATCGTAGCACGTGTCGAACATTTCTACCGAACATGACCTCCAGAGTGCATAACGACTCCCCTTTTTAGATTTTTCTTTATGTAAAGCCAAGTTTGTATGTATAAAAATTGGCTTTAGACTACACATATGTCTGAAATCAGTTGAAGATTTCAAATTTTAGCTAAATTCGGTGGCGAGCATTGTGTGTCATTTTGTTTTAACATAGCGGACGTTCTAACTTAATTTACACAACTTCATTATTTATGAACTCAAGGAAAAACAACAAGTTTTGTGGAATGCCTATAACATTTATGGGTACTAAACATTTAAGATTAGCAAGTTTCTTGTAACTCGGATGGTTTTAAATTTACCATCGGTTATCTGTAACTCCTAGGCGAAATTCCTCCACCATGGAGTAACAATAAGATCGCTTAAAAAAGCTCAAACTTGGTACAAACATTGATATTAGAAATATATCTATTAAATTTGTCGGTCTGCTTGGTAAACCATAAATTTCATTGCGGCGGCAGTTTAAACTTTAAACTCCGTTATTTCTGTGGCTAGAGAGAAAAGTGTTTTAGAGTCCTTATAACAAATTCTAACGTTTGGTTTTAAACGATATTTTATATCTGGACTTGTTTACAAGGTATTGTGTACACGTAATTTATAAGAAGAAGTGAATAACACTTCAGTTATTGCATATAAATACTTTTCACGATTTCTACCTTTATCGGCAGAAAGAAATGTTATATACGAAGTCGAAGAAGACTTTCACAATTTTAACACATCTGGAATTGGTCTGTTTATTTATAATGGATAATGGAAATGATTTATCTTTAATAAATTATTTAACATTTATTATATGTTTTTTATAACTTATTTATATATATATGCTATAACATTTATTACTGTCTCGAATAGAAATTTATGAAACAAGAATGTTTGTATAATAAAAGAGTTTAGTAATTACACCAAAAATAAGCATTGATAAAAACAAAACTATTATACCCTGATACTTTGAAGATTAATTAAAAGCAAGACTTGTGTTGATTACTAAATACATTGAAAATTTGTGGTACAATTTTAATTATTACGAGTGTTTTTTAATTCATTTTAATTCAAATATGACTACTGAACAGATGAATGTGTTAATTTTTCTGCAACAAATCCCTGCAGTGACAAGTAAATCGAGCTCTTCACGATAATTGTCTGGATAATTGCTTGTTATATCGTCCAATGTGAGAGACTGGCATCAGATTAATTGTATGCATAACGTTAAACAATACAAGGTGCTTGAATATTCATAACCTTCCTATATTAGAAGGTTTTGCATAACTTTAAATAACCATTTTAATATATAGAGTTATTCAATGTTGTAACTTGTAATGTTCTGACTGCACTAAAGTGTTGTGGTCGTGATTTGTGATATAAAAAGTGAAGACACCCGATATATGTAGTAAATTTACAAAACGGTAGGAATACGCCACACCACTTGTCAACAGGCTCCGCTCAGGTTGAACAATAATAATAATATAACTTTATTGCGGTAACAATAATAAAATTGCATACAAAAGTCACAAAATATTTAAATAATAAAAAGGTAGGCCTACACTTCATTCACTCACGCACACAGTCACATGTTTCTCTCATTCACTCTCATCTTCATTCTCACCAGACAATCCTGCCACTGCCACACCAGAACCAGAGGATTGATCGTGTTAGTTTTGAATTTCGTCCCAGCGGCTCTCCATAAACTCGTCAACTGAGTAAAACACCCTCGACACCAAAAGGTGTCTTAGTCGAGTTTTAAATTTTTTTGGTCATTCAATTGTTTGATCTCTTCAGGGAGCTTATTGATTAGCTTGATACCAACCTCACACGGTAAACGTTCGAATGCTGCAGTTCTGTGTTGTTGAACGCGGAAGTTGTCCCTGCCTCTAGTCCCATACTGGTGAACGTCCCTGCCTTGAACCAAGTTACACTTAGAACGGCAGTACAGGAAAACCTCCAGGATATAGAGACAGGGCAAAGTCAGCAATCCAAGCTCCCTGTAGGTGTTTTTGCATGAATCTCTGAAGTTCAATTTTAAATGATTCGGACAGCTTTCTTTTGACTTCTAAATACACGTTCGGATTTGTATTTAGAACAGGTGCCCCATAGTCTCAAACCGTATGTCAGATGTGGATATACCAAGCCAAAGTAGGCCGTTCTTAGTATATCCAAAGAGCAGAATTTTTCAAGGTTCCGTAAGACTTAAATGCCTGACGAAACCTTTGAACAAATGCTGTCAATGTGATCGTCCCAAGTCAGCCCTCGGTCTAGGTGCATTCCGAGGGAACTTGGTGGAATCAGTTTCTTCTATTAGAACACTATCCGCCATCACGGTAGCGAAGTTGTCAGGTTCTTGCTGCCGAAGAAAGAAAATGACGACGCTTGATTTGGAACTGTTGGTCCTCAGATTTAGTGTTGAAAAATACTGAATACATGAATTAGTTCTAAAAATGAGTTGATTTCTAATTCATGTTTTGTTTTTGCTCTGATACAGAGAGTTGTATCGTCAGCATACTGAACCGTCTTCCCTGTAAGGATCGATGAGTTCAATCTGTTGACGTACACAAGAATAGGACAGGTCCAAGGATCTACATAACATTAATCAACAAACGTTAATCTGAATACAAAATTTAATGTTTATAGATTATGTCGTTGTTGACAGATAGAAAGGAAAACGGAAAAAAAGAACTTTGCATATTCCCAACAGAACAAAAGTTGTCAGCCTAATTATTAATAAGCTTCAAAGAGGCTAATCCACATTCCATGATTGGATATGCAGCATCATAGCACTCATTTTTGACTATGTAGAAATGAATTTTGTAGGAAAAATATTACGTCTAGGACAATATATTTCTCGATACATCTTTCCACTTGATACATTCACATTATTGTTTATTATATTCGATTTCATATCAATGTTTAAATACGAAATGCCTATACACCAACTCAGACTAAAATACGTTGGATATTAAAATTCCTTATGCTTGTACTGAGTTTCTTTACGAATCTATTTATTCTGCTATTTCCTTGTTACTATTGTGGGTGCCGATTGTAAGACCTATGTTTATAATACGACCTAATGTAATAATATTTGCTAAAGATCAGCCAAATCTCATGAGAGACATCTTCATTCATCAAACTCGGTGTTTTTCTTATAGCAATAAAGCTTATAGCATAACTTTGTTTTGGAGTTATCGTGGGGACAAAACAGACAGATAGACAGAAATGAAATGTTTTCAGAACCTTAAGTGATAAACTTCGCTAACGCTCAGCTAATGAAAAATAAATGATTTCCCTTGTAATGGTATGAAAAAAAGGGTAGAAGATACACCCCAAGTGATGCCATAGTATCTACGCTACTAACTGAAATATACAATTTGAACATTTTGATTATCTAGCGGCACATCAGCTACTACTGAACTGTTACAAAGTTCTATTACGGTGAGGTTTCATAATGTATATGCTAGTAAGTGAAAAAAAGTGTAGGAGTTTTTTAATCACCCATGTTTGGATGAATGAATTTTTTTTCGATTAAAAGTAAGTTCCTTGTGTTTTTGCTCTTGACAGGTAGTTTCAGGCCAAGGTATCATATTTTAAGTTCGCGCAGAAGCGTATAGTGTTTTAACATAATTTAGTTAAGGAATAATTATTTCCGGACATTTCCAATCATTCACTGATACAAAAAAATCAGTAACACTACGTTTCGAGATAGCAATATGATCTCTTCTTTTTTACTAATAGCGTGTTTTAGAGTTAATAAAGTTGACACACTATATGGTGGTTGTGATTCTTCACTGACACGTGCCACAATGCTCGGTATAAACTTTTTTATTTTAACCTAGTTGTAATTATGTGTTAGGTTAGTTATTTACCTGAAGAAAATATTAGATTGCAGATCTCGAAAACGTAGTGTTACTGATTTTTTTTGTATCACTGAAGGATAGCAAATGTCCGGAAAATTCTGTTTTCTTCACAATCTTTCTATCGTAAAAAAAACTTCCAACAAATAAATAATTGAGTTAATAAGTAAGTTAAGCCATCACAACTAGTTACTTAAATAGATCCAACTGTAACAGAAGCAACTACGAGGCAGTATGTAGAAGTATAGCGGGGGTGCTTTGAGTTGCAAATCTGTTACAATTTACCTAAGCTGGACATGGGAACATTGGATAAGTTCACAAAGCACTCGCCATCACAATGCTAATGTAACCTTTGAGGGGTACCTTTTGAATGTTATTCCAATAAAATATACGTACTACTATTATATTCTCTTTACCAATAAGTATGTCTGTCTCAGCATCTCTTACCAAAATAAAATTTATAAAATAGAAAGATAATTCCCCCTGTGCTATTCTGTCATAACTACTGTTGGGTCTGTATAAGTTATTTTTTTACTGAGCGTTAACGAAGTATGTGACTTAAAGGGATGGAAATATTTTATTTTTGATTGTCTGAAAAGACCGAAAAAGTTCAAAAGAAGTCTAGATTCCAAGCAAAATAAAATTCGGTAATAGTGAATTGTCATTCGATGCGAAATAACAGAGCTTTAGCGAGCATTTTTTTACTGTTCTATGGGTAACTATGATGGCAAAACAATCACAGAATACGTAACATACTATGTACAAGAGCGAACGTGTTAAATGACACTCAAACATGTGACAGAATTACAAATAGCTATAGACCAACTTTTCATGCAACCTTAAGCAAATTCTGCTGTGAGGCAAGTGGTGTAGATGTGTTACCACATGTAAAGGTCACAGCATAACTAATCTCAGTGCGTATGTTTCTCAAGTGCCTGTCATGAACTTAATCAGATGTCCAATGAGGGGGGTTTTTCACTGTTCGAATTAAAATTTTTTTTTTAAAACCCTTTTCCAAGCAATAACGTTTGCTGCCGCCTGTGCTAGATGCTTTTTGAGTCAAGAAATTTAAAAAATCTAAAAACTAAAAAATGTGTTCAGACCTGGTGTTGCACAATTGGCTGCTGGGATTAAAGTGATTGTTCATATCTGACCTCAAGTACGCTTGGGCATTTTGCCATTGAGGAAAGAGTGTCCTTTAAAGTTCCTTTGTAGGTCGTTTTTATGAGGTAATGTAATTTATTCTGTATATTGAGCATATTTTGAGTGATATACCCATTCGGGGCTATTAGAAGACTCCAATTTGGACCCACTGTCTTTGTTATTGTTATTTTTAATAATCTTGACATGCTTTTTCAAAAATAAAGCTTATATGCCTGTCGATAGCATGTATAACAGATCTCTTAATTCGGTAATTAAATATTACTACTTAAACAGTAAAGGGTAATATTATATGTCAACGAACACTAAAGAAACGTGGTAATTATTTTAATCGTAATTTCTTGTTCATTCCTTCAGGTAACCTGCTTCAAATATGCCTTAAAGAGTGTATAAGTCTAGTTAAGCTTTAAAAATATAATAATGATACTAATATATTTTATGCATGCAATTGTATATAATTTAATATCACTGGTTAATGAATACAGATTTTCCCATATTAATTTTATTCTGAATATTGGAATAATTGAGGCTAATTCATAAATGAATGAATATGTATAAAACTCTATAATATGAAAAAGTAAGAGTTCAGGAAATACAGAAGTATAAGTAATTTATTTCGAAACTCCAATAAACCCGACTTTGAGCAGATTCATGTGATACCGTAAATGTTGTCCAATGAGAGGATATTATGACGTCAAACATTACCACGATTGTGAGAGAGACAAATGGTCCATAACCACTAACGTAACCGATACAAGCCTCAATCGACAATTTGATAATCATGTAGGACGACTCTCGATTTATGACAAATCGATTATTTATCGTTGTTGTTGCGCCTTTTACAGTATTCTTTTAATAGATAGTATAGTATTATGTCCTCTTACGGTATCACTTTATGATATCGTATTTCTGTTCTTATTGTATATCTACCTAGATATTAAATCAACTATTTAAACGCTGTACATATGAGTTGCTACCAAAAAAGGAAATAGTGTAAACATAAGGAAGAGCTTATTCTTAATAGGTAAAAATAATTGATGTAATGAACATAGCATCTTTAATGTTTAAAGACCCCGAGAAAAAATTTACAATTATTTAATAATTGTTTATTTACACTGCACATAGTCTCTTTTTTTATGTTTCTAAATATATAAATGTCACCCTGTTGTAAATCACATATGCATGCTGAATTAAACAATTGCGCTTACTATTTATTGATCTATAAATATATTTTAATTGTATATTTTCTAATACTAAAATTAAGAGACTTTAAAACTAATCTATTGTACCGATTGTAATAAATTGTAATTCTGGGGTAACTGGATTACCGGTGGAAGGAGTAGGCCCAGAAGAATGATAAGGACTGGACTGTACAAAAGACGCTGCTATCAGCGAGGCGCGCATCACAGATGGCAGTGTTTGATAACGAAATTGAGAGGTGCCGTGGTAGACGTGCCGTGTTTGCCGTCTCAGTTGATCGGAAGTTATAGTAACGAGTAGACTAAAAGTGCTTAAAGTTAAATTTTTGCTAATCGTCATCGAACCTGCGGGTAAGTGAACTTTTTAACTGGAGTCTAGTCAATATTCATTCTTAGTTATTTTGAATAATGTTGGGGACAGAAATATTGTAAAAATTAAATTTAATGGGAATTTAGGAACTTGTCCTTTTGATCTGTGCAATATAAAACTTGTTGGTGCAGTGAGCACATGTATATAAAATTGTATGTAAAAATACTAAAAGAGTTTTGTGGTTGTTACAGATGATTTTAGCAATATTTTTGATTCTCTAACACTGATGAATTTTAATAAATAAAAAATTCTAATACTGGAAAGAAGTAATAATTAAAGTAAAGTAAAGAAAATTAGTAACAAAATAAAATAGAATTTTGAAGATAAATTAAAGTGAATAATTGCCAGATCAGATTAGAGTGTGAATGTGTTGAATTTTGAAAATTGAATAAAAGACAAACTGTAAGAACTTTATAAATTTTTGGAGTGACGAATATATTAAAAGTTTGAATTTAAAAGTCATCAAGAAATTTTTATTATAATTTTAAATCCAGTAATTATTTTTAAGAAGAAGTTTTATTTATTTTAAACTTTATTTATTTCAGAAGATTTTCGTTTTCCTTTTTTTGAACCTTCACAAACATTTAAATTTCAAAGCTAACCCCTCATGTGCCAGTAAAACGGTACACTATATTTAAAAAAAGAGGTTTTAATGAAATCTCCTAACTTAAAAATATTCCTTCTTGTGTTATAGATTACAATGGCATGGAATAAACGTGGTAAGTGAACAATCTTCAGAAATTAATTAACGTACCTATTACATTATACTTAATAGCATTTTTGGAATATAAATTTAAAAATGAAATGAGATTACTATAGTATGCTTAAATACTTAATGAGAGTATGAGATATAGAGCCTAAGTCAGGTGTTTAATGTTGTAAAACTCTCTAATAGGCAGCATGTATTTAATAATTTGTGATTCGCCAACTAAACTAAACTTTTTACTGTATTTATTACAGTTTTATCCAAATAGATAGAAAACATTTTGAAATTCAATGATTTTGTTAAGTTTATTACAAATTGTATCCATATAAAGTAATTTGGAAAAATATATCTGTGGATATGAACAAACAAAAGTCTGACACTTTTCAATTGTTATATTTTGAAATATTGTATCGTTTCACTAGGTAATAAATAAATATTTACAACAGCGATGCTCATTTTAAAATGATATGGAATAGATCAGTGAAAAGGAGAATATGAAGCCGACATCATCATTATAATATTATTATTCTATGCAGTAGGATTTTAACTTTTGAAAATAAACAGAATATACTTAAATTATTACAGTAATTATACTTTATGCAGAATTTGAAGTTGGACAGAATTATTTTGTTTGCTGAGTATTTCATATTATTGAATAAAATACTTATCTGCTCAATCAATAATCAAGACCTATCACTTCTCTAACATTGTAAAATGTTGCTCTCTGTATTTGAAAATCAAGCTCAGTTTTTAAATCTCAACTCTTACCAGAAAGAGACTTTATGTGCAAAAGGATATGTCAGTGGGTCTTTTGTTATACAAATCAATTCTGAGTTTGGTCTGCCTCCTCTCCTGACTCTGCATTACAAAGCAAACCTACACTGGTCTACTCGTTGTCATAATCCTTTAATATAAATATTTATACTTTCTTTTCACAAGGTTTGCTCAATATTCCAGTAGCACTAATGATGTATAAAAGTATGCTTATGAATATGGCAATGAGGTTTTTATTACAATTTCATGTTCCTTTTATACAGTTATGAATAAATATACGTTTGATGGACTGCTGAATTGGGAAAATAAAAAAGAAATCAATATTTAACAGGTAGCAATATTTACCTAAGAAAGGTAATAATCGCTTAAGTTTCAAATATAAACGCTTAAACGTTTGGCGCCATTTAAAAAAAGTGTTGGCATTTAACTGAGATTTGTTGTTCTTTTAGGATAAGATGATTAGAAAATTGCTCTTACTCCTATAAGGACCTTTGCGCTGCTTCCAGAGAGACAAGATATTCTGGATGGGTAAGGTTATGGGTAGAGATTTCCGAGATTAGGATGTGAAATTTATGGCACCAATATCAAAGCCATGTTCTCTCAAAATAAGGGAAAAAGCCAGCTTTGAAGCAGACTCTCCATTCAAAGCAGGCAGAGGGTAAGCACACCCTTATGCCCAGGCTGGCGAGAACATTTGACTCTTAGGGATCGTACCCTACCGACTACGTCATCTCCCGCAGTAGACTAGACCCATCGTATTACCCTTGCGTCCTGAATCTCGACATTTGCGGTTAGTGATATGCCACTCCTGGACATCTATAAGGTGGCCCAGATTTAAGTGACGGATCGGATTTTGCTGCACTCAGTGTGGGTTTACTGGAAAGATATAAACAAGCCAGCAGTGGACCCTCTGGGGAATTTAATTAAGTTACTGTAGTCTGGTAGTAACCTCTAGTTAGGAATAAATTGGCGGATTTTTGCATTTTTTGTGTATCTATAGTGTAAGTCACACTATCGTGTATGAATGCATACAATACTTGAGTGAAAATTTAAAGAATCAAGTTGGCCAAATATTATGAAAGATACAACGAAAGAATCCCTGATACTTGAATAATGTTTAAAACAGTGCTAAAAAAGAGATTCTTTTTCATGACACAAGGAACTATTCATTACCTTCTGACACTGTATATATTACACACATATACGTATTCTATAAGCAAATCTATGTCTTAGGATCATCACCATTAACTCAATAATTCCTTACTGATATTTTAGACTACCAGCTTGGAATTCTAACGTGTCTAATATTGCAGACTTACACCATAACAAAGTTAAATAATCATTAAAAGGTCAAGAGTCCTTACAAATGTTTAAATAGACTACAAATAAAAACTAAAGTTAAATTTTTATATTTTAAAGTTGTTAATGGTATAAATTAAACTGTTCGGTTAGTTAGCTTAATATTTGTCTTCTTAACTAGATCCTGGAACAATGTGCTAGACATAGAGACTAGAACAGACAATGAACATGAGTCTGAAACAATGTGCTCTCCGTTTATTTTCTAAAATATGTAAAATAAGTATGGATAATAAATGGAAACATCTCAATAGATTAAGCAAGTAATAGATTTATGTAATTGGAAAGTTGTGAACAAAACGAGCTATGCATACTTACCAAAATGCCAGTATTTTACCAAGTAAGTATAAGGATACCTTAACTAGTTCAAAAATCAATCCATTCGTTATGCTTGGTAAGTTTCGAAATAGAAATGATGTGCTTAGATAACAAGTTGAGTCGTTACTTTTAACCATTATTCGAGAAACCAAAATATCTCATTTAATGTTTTGTTTATGCAGTTAATACCCGCGTTACAGTTTAATGTTGTTTTTTTATGGTATTGACGACAATGTACATAACCCGAATTCTGGCGTCGTGTAGTGTTGTGACGTCATGTCTAGACGTGAGATTGGTGAGTAATGCTACTGGTAACTAACTACCTCCTAGAATTGCTATCAGTCTTGATCGAGATTCATTTACGCTGCAGTTACTACGCGCTAGCGTCTAGAACGAGCGATAAAAGATTATGTCTAGACGATATTATTATTGTTATTGGATCGTTGCGATTAAACAAAACTATTTTTACACATCAGTGCATAATCGCAGCCTTATATTTATATGTAGAAATATTTTTACAGAAGTTTATTGTGGCAGCACTTTTTTGCACTGACTGAAATCCTCATCTAATATATATACATATAGAGGATGTAAATTAAGTTCGGATACGCCTAGATATATTCCAAATGGATTGAGGTAACAATTTACAACCTTCATCATACGTATTGCATTAGTATTTGGAGATTTTAGATGTAAACAAATACCATTCCACTTTTCAAAAGTGGAAGGGGTAACTTAAATTTTCAAACTGCAATTACTTTCTTGTGGACACGTCATTTGAATGGCAAATTCAATAGAAACACAATGGTATGAACAAAATATATATACGAGGATCGTAGCAAATATTATGAGAAAAACAACACCAAGGTGGTAATTATTTTATTCTACAAAGTCCAAACTCGTATTTTAATAGGTTTGGTGAAAATTTTACATCGATATCCCAATCTATTTGGAAAATATCCAGGCGAATCAAGACTAAATTTACATGATTAGATGTAAGGGTTTGTTTGCCCATGTCATGCCCCAAAGATTAAATGTTAATGCCGAACCCTGAATTTAAAATTATTTCTTTGATTAGTATTTCTAGACATACCAGAACTGTACTCTACCGCAGGTCAGAGGTAATGTACGGAGCTGCCATCACAATTAGAGACAACGGTCAGACATTAACGTCGAGCATCTACCCATCTCATTTATACCTGCTTGATATTACACAGTCATTGTCATCTCACATAAACAAAAACATAACTAGAAATATTTAACGTTTTTCAAGTGTTATTTGGTTACAGGGCTTTGCGCTTTACGTAGCTGGATGATGCTAATTTATTTTATCTCTTTATTTCATGCATATATTATACCATTAGTAACATTATAACATTATGTTTGCATTGCAAACAGTAAACACAATTTTTGTAAAATCCTAGGATAAAAAAATTGATAAAAAGTACCTAGGATTTAAGCTATACTGTATTCTATATAATTTTGATGCAGCCATTAGAATCATGTCTAAATTATTTGTCTAATAGTTGATAAACGTTATTAAAAGTAAAATTGCGTGATTATAAGAGTATTAAACACATATACATGTGTTGCTTTTGCTTTCAAACCTATATCTGTTTGGAATAGTTTACTGCATAAATATAATGCTTCCTAATTAAATTTTCTAATTATAGTTCATGTATAAGGGAATATAACTAATCAGATACAAAACTCGGATATAGTTTTGGTAAAGTGAGATACTCATAATTGAAATAATCTTTACGAAGTAGAATAAAAGAGGTTAGGCAAAACAGTTGACTTTTGGCTCTAATCTAGATAGATGTCTATAAGGATATTACCTGGGCGCTAAAGTTGGGTCGTGATGGTGTTTTCACTGCTCTTGAATATTTGATTTATTCACATGTTAGTACAGTTTGAGCAGTATTCCATCCTTAATATCCTACTCAATACTTATTGAAAAGCTGGTATTGAAAAATATACATAGAAATACTGTGTAAGAATATTTTTACATATTCTTCAAAAGGAAATCTTGGGCCTCATAGATAAAATTGACTTTATATTTATCCTAGGCAGGGTATGTCCTACATTTTGTAACAGTACAGTATTTTGAAATGGCACATATAGGTGAAATGTTGTATAGGTGAAGACCACCTTCCAGTATGCAATATCAAAGACCTATACATTAGAGAAATAACTATAAGAAAAAACTCAACCTTAAGATGGAAGTACATACAGATTAATTAACATTACGGTAGTTAGTAAACATGTAATTACATAACCATATGTTACAAATCTTGAAAAGTTGTTAGTGTTTTTTGTTCACCTAGCACTTTGTTGGTTTTTTGTACCTTTTTCTTTTGTTTGTAAGCTAAAGAAACCTCTCATTGCACTTAGTACCAATAGAGCCTTTGCGCTTGTCTTCTGAGTGAAGGCATTTTCAAGATTGGTAAGATTCTTGATAGGGTCCCCTCCTATTGAGATCCCATTAGGAGGCTTTATATATCAGTCAATTTTTGGTTGGAAGGAGAGGGTGGCTCTGTGCCAGCCTTTTACAGTGAAAGCGGGTAGGAGATTTTTGTAGAAGGAATGCGTTGATACGCATTCTCTATTCACTAGCCTTAAACTAAAAAGTAATCAAAATAATACACTTTATTTTGCTAATTAGGTGAGCTGCACCATAGCTTACACCACACGATATTTAGTGAATGAATTTAAACACTTAAAATCTTGTACAAAGTTTCATTTATATATAAGCAACGGAGATGGAAAATGTCAATCTTTGAGATTTGGCTAAGCGTTAGTGAATACTTTTTATTGCTCTTTCGCAATAAAAAGTAAAATGTCCGTGACTTTTTCCGGAAAAATTTTAGTTGAAATAAGTTTTGAGATACAACAGTGGTTCTAATACTGCTGGATTGAAAAGAAAAGAAGCAAACACTAATTATATTGACACGAAAGAACAAGAACTCAAATAATGATGAATAACCTAAACTATTGCTAAACTTTAGTGGCCAATATTGTAGTAATGACAGGACTGATTTGTTTTATGAAGTTTAAATTTATTTACCCGTACTATAACCAATTCTTTAATTGTTAGTTATTACATACAAACTTTAAAAATTTATATGCAGTATTTTTTCAATCGATTTGGCCAAAACTAAAACCAGCCTGATGCGATAATAGCAACCTAAACTAGAGCACTAATGTGTCATCAATATGGGAGTCTCCTATAGTTGTCAGTAATTGGCCTCTAGAGTGTTCCTGACACCTGATCAATTAACGCCTTAACAAGCCTTCACATATATCAGAGCCGGAGGTTCTATTGTTGGGGTCCGGTACTTGACTAATTACTAACACCAATGGATTTGAATCAATATTATGGCCTTATACTTATACTATGAAAGGAATTGATCATGTTCTACCATTTCACCCTGAGAGTTATGTTTGCAATAATTTCTAATAAACCATAGTTTTTATTAATGCGTTCCAATTGTAAGTATGGATTGATTCATTGGTGTACTGCAAAATAACCTTCTAATTTAAATTTAAGTTCACAGTAGTTTTCATTAAAGTATCTCAGATATTTAATCGCATGACGATAATTGTACTATATCCAATTATGTTTATATTTCAGGTATGAGGAGATTCAATTATAATAAAATGAATATAAGTACCTTATCATTATTCCGTACAAAATTTTAAGGATAATTATACAATTCGTCTCTTAAGTCACCTTAGTCGTTGAACCCCAGATTGAGTGTCAGAGATGGCTTCTTAGCCCTATTGTTGCAGAGTAATAATAATAATATGTTTATTTTCTCAAACAAGGGTTACAAGAACTATATAGCAATTAAATCAGTACAAATGTAAGTTATTATAACTGCTAAGTCTGATCAGTATAATGCCGCCGAATAATATAATGTAACAATGATATAAAAACACATAAAAAAGCTTTAAGAGAAAATTAAGGTTTTTTTTCTAAGGCAAAGCCTGTGTAGAGGGACAATTTAAATTTACACAAATTGACATTGGCTTATAAAGTAACACACTTATAAAACAATTTTATTATAAAAAAAAATTTCCAAACTTTAACTAAAGTTTCGTTTGTCATTAAGAAAAAACCACTAGGCTTATATACAAAGTGCCATAAAACAATGAATACAATCAGATTAAAAAAAAAAAAGTAACTGACTACATTGCAAGCAAGGCTTTAAGGTTTTATTGAACGTTTATTTACCAATTACTCACTTAAGTAATGTTTGAAACTGCCCTTACAAAATACGAAACCTATAATTACTTAACAAAAAATATGCAAATTGTTCAAGATGTGATGTGCAAAGGAATTTGATTGAATAAATAAAGTACTAAGAAATTCATACAATTTTTAATAGCAATACTTATCGGTCTAGATACATTAACGCCTTCGGCATTTCTTACTTTACATTTATATTCAGTACTGCAATTGAATGAAACAAGACCAAGACATTGTCTATCTACCTTTTATACCTTAAGTGACATTTTATTTACAATTAACCGAGCATAAAGAATTATTTAAATAATATAATTTCAAATATTAGAGTGAAAATAATCCTCTCTAAGTAGTAATAAAGCGGTAGGGCTTTTCAGTTGACTTTGGATTCTAATGCTGATAGTGGCCACGGAAATTACCCGGGAACTGCAGTTGGGCTGGTGATGGTGTTTCTACTGCTCTTGAATGTTCAATGTAGTCACCTGTTACTATTATCCACACAGTTGTGCAGCATTCCATCCTAAAAGCCCTGCCCAATATTTAATTCGAGGCTAATCCTGAAAATTATATATATAAATACTGTGAAAGATTTTTTTGTAATTTGTCCTAAAGGGAATTTTGAGCTTCGAAATGTATTAATTTTATATGTTGTAATAACGAAGTAATTCTGAAATCGAACACATAATAGCTATGTTGTAGATCGTTTTCAATTTTATATACAAGATCAAAGTCATACTTCTCAAAAGAAAAATATTGGATTTAGAATAACTAGAACTGAACAAACTAGTATTCTAAGATTAGGAAAAGTTATTATGATAGTAAACATAACATTTCGTAATTATATGTTATTCTTCTCAATAACTATTTAGCGGTTTGTTAACTTATAAAGAAAATCTGAACATATTCTTCATTCCACATTCCCCAAAGACAACTTTGCTCTTGTCTACGAAGTAACGTGAATTTCTAGATGGGTGATACTGAAGTTAGAAACCGCCTCCTGTTAGTTCTAATATATCGTTATTTGCAGTTTGTGGTTGCCCAAGTCTAACTAATAAACACTCTTTCCTTAGCCAGTATCGGTAATGATTTACCAAAATATTATTTTTTAATTCACGTTATTAGATAGTTTATTAAAAATTAACACGCTTTGTATACTATTCGATGCCATATTACTTTTGAAAACTTGCTAGGTTGCTGAATAATTTCAATAATTTATTTAAAAAAAATAATAATTTTGAAACCCTGGAATGGAACAGTACTTATTTCACCTAAAAATCTCTGATTTACGAATATTGATTTTAGAATTCAGATGGATTTATTATTTGAAGTGAGAACAAATTTATACTAGATTAGGTCTTGGCATCCTACGCAGGCTTATCACGTTGATACTGATTGTACTAATAAAGCTATTGGTCTGCACGTAGCAACCAATCGTAATAAGCAATGGTAACTTTAAAATATTAACTGCTTTCAATACAGAATCGTCCCATATATGGCTTGGAGGCATTGTTATTATTGTTACTGCGTGCTTGCCTGACGCACAGATCTCTGTCTTTAATTAGTTTGATAACGTGTTACCTTACTCTAAATAGTTCTTTTCAAACATTTTCATTTCACATCATCATTTTTTCCGGGAAACTACTCTAATGTTAAGGATACTTGATGTTTTCGGACATTTACCATTATTAAGTAAAAAGAAAACTCAGTAACGATGGGAATGCTATCAGTAATCAGTAATTGAATGATTTGTTACCTAGCGTTTCGCAAAATGTTCAAAACAGTTTTAACCAAAAAGTAGTCTTGTTCTAAGGCAAACGTATCTGTAATGGTGGCTGATAACGTTTGAAAGGAAAGCACTTAGAAATATGAAAATATATCCAACAAAACAAAAAGCAAGTAATTCCTCTCTCAATTCAAATAGTCACCCTGTACCTATAATAACGAATTGTGTTTATTAGAAAAGCAAAACCATTACGACTTGCATATGTTGTGTTATATGCAATTAATATTCATAAATTCAGTGAAATCTTTAACTGCTTCTAAAATATCAAGAGGAATAATGATATATATTTCAATAATTGAACTGAAGTGGCAATGTAATGCAGATTATTTAAGTTATAAAGGCCACTATTATGTTTAATGAAGTAGGATTTTATTTTTCTTGGTGTTCGTCATTATATTTCATGTAAAATAACACTTAATTTAAGGTGCTACTTGGTAGATGACCCTAAATATAAAATCTTTGGCTCTTTCCACCCTGAAGTTTTTTAGGGTGAGCGGACGTACTTTAGAACTATGCATGTTAAGCAATCTCTAAATTGGGATATCACATTTTAACAGTTTTAAAAGTTATATGGAGGGGGAAAGACTTGATTTCACCCTGAAAAAGTTGTAATTGATTCGTTTTCTATGAAATATTATCATATTTAAAAATGTTGTATATAGAAAAATATTAAAACTTTAATGTCAGTTTTCAGCAAGTTAGCTTCTGAAGTGTAACTTAAAAATTTTGTTTTACATTTTGCAGATATGTCAGACATAAGATATATGAGTTTTTGACGTCTGCTTGTGGTATTAAAGCAACTCATGAGGAAAAGCTCCTTTGAATGACACCTGGTATAAGAATCATCACTCAAAACAGAGTGAAATAATGAGTCATAATAATAAGTAAAACATTGTGCAATCATTGCAGATGTAAAAGAAAAAATAAATATCTGTAAAAAGGGATATAATCACTCAGGTAAGCGGCTCAGTAGTGAAAAGTGTTGATTTCACAAAAGTCAGGACGGAACTTGCATGGTATAAATTCATAGAACCATAAATGGTATCAATTCAAATGTACAGTGAAATATAGCGATTAGTAAATCACTGCAATGATAAGATCAGTAAGCCCGCATTGTAATGAAGCCTTAACATATCTCGGCATCAGTACAGCATCACATACATAATCCTTGATACTTTGAACCCTATTGTATCTAAATTGGAGTCAAACTCCTCTAAAATATAGATCCTCTTATATATTTCATTTGAAACTCATACTGGCTCAGAATCTAAGTACCATAAATGTATTCCCGTAAAATAATTTAAGCTAATTTCTGTAACATACCACTTACTTCATTTTACTAAATTTAAAAAAAATACGTTTTTCTTGTATTCACAATTCATTTCAAATGTAATATTTGTTGAAGTTTATTTAAAAATATATTTTATACTGCTATGAAACTAATTTTATTTTATGATAGCTTAGGTTAGGCTAGTTTAAATTACATATATTCCGTGATATATGATTAAAAAGGTTTAATATTACTTAAGGGGGTTCAGTAGGGCCCTATCCTTACAATGCTATATTCCTATATTTTATGTACCTTCTTCTCAGGAACAACTGGTTCGATTACAGTAAAATTTTTATGTGTTATTTTTTAGGTCCTTATCATGAAATAGAGCGCAAAAAAATTTTGGTTTTTAAGAAAATTTCATTAAAAAAGAATTTTTTTTAAAAATACATTTTTTTTTTTTTTTCAATTTTATGTTATTTATTTTTTTGCGTAATTATTAAAGATTTTTTTTTACAATGTTACGCGCTTAAAATTTGTATATTGGTGGCATGTACAAGTGGTTTTTTTTTTTTTCATAATGATCCATCTAATACTTCCTGAGATAAAGGTATATGGCAAGTGGTAGGTGAAAATGTTTTTCATGATCATATTTTTCATTTTGGACCAATGATTTTTGATATTTACACCAACTATCACTTCCTTTCAGGCAAAGTCCATGTTGAGGATTAGAGTTACTTGATAGTAAATGGTAGTATTCTGCCCATATAGCTTGCTTCATGTCATTCTCAAATTACCTATATTTCTGCGTATGGCTAATCCGTAGTATTTCTGAATTGATAATATAGCAGCATCTGTTAGTCGGTTGCGACCGCCTAAGGTTTTTCCATCAATTTATTTTGCCTTACCTTCTTTTAGTTTTAATGTCCTTAGGCGTGTGCCCATACGCTTTTGGACATGTCCAATGCACTCTAATTTTGTAACTGGACAGTCATTACCATAAGGCATGCTTTCTAATACACTAGCAAACCCTTTAGAGTCGCCGTCTCCAAGATATTCAATATAGCGAACATCATAAGTTGGAACGGACCGTTGAAATATTTTACAGGCTCCTACCACTTCCATACCCCCACTTACTCCTTGGTAATTAGCACTGCAATTATCATCATGATGGCCAGTAAACTTGCCTCTACAACGACAGTACTTAGACAGTATGACGGCATCTAAAACTTTACCAGTATCAACACTTGTAGCAGTTACAAACGCCATTTTGAGATGTATGTCCACGCTTTTGCCAAGTGCCGTCGATGGCAACACACAAATCCCTATTTCCATCATTTATTTTCACTGCTTCTTCTACAGCCTGTTTCATAAATGAAAAAACATATATCCTCAGCTGTAGACCCTAGAACTCTAATGTATTCACTAAACTTTGTAGGAGGTTTAGGCAAGTTTAGCAGGCCGCAAAGAGTTTCACAAGCGACCTGGCCCCTTCCAATAGTACGCATACCGTACACTAACCTAACATTTTAGGGCCATACATTTTATTGTGTGATGGGTTATCAGGTAAAGTACAGCAATTTTCATATGAAGCTAATGTCTTTGTACTACAAACCTGAACATGTAAATCACCTGAAAAGAAAAGTCCAACACGCCTACCGACTTTGAAATCAATTGCTTCATGGCAATGTTTTACAAACTGCTATATTAGAAATTATTTTCAACAAACTATTCAAATCAACTATTTCATAGGCTAGACTAGGCTCACCATCAACAATAGATTGGTAGTTATTGGAAATATTTCCTAGTTTGCTTTTGAAGCACTAACTGGTTCATCTAGACTAGTCAAATCTTCCAAAACATCAGCATTAGGACTATGCCTAATTTCAGTTTCTACTGTCTTCTTACAAAATACTCGTTTCCTTTTCTTGAAAAAACTAGTACTCCTAGGCATTTTGAATAATATATTCTTCTAAAAACACTAGACACAACACTTTAGAAAAATAATTGTAATGTGTATTTACTTTTGAGTTTTCACAATAAAGAATAAACTCATGAATGTAAACAAACAATGTTTTCTTACTTCTCTTGTCCTGCTGTTTATTGGCACAATACTTCAGGTTAGCCAACCATTGAAAGAAAAACAACTGTTTCTGGATGCTAGTTATTATAACAAATAAATAATAGTATTGTCGTTACCATAGATACAATTCTGGTAAAAATTGCAGCTGTGCAGACAATATGTTGTATATTTTTTTTTAATACTTCCCATTGTCAGAATTAAATAATTTTTATGTCAAAATGTTCAGAAAACAACACAGAAAAATAAATTAAAATAAAAAAAAGTATAATTTTTTAATTTTTAACCTACCGAACCCCCTTAAAATGCTATTATCAATATTTATTTCAATAATATACATAAATAAACACGGTTTAAAACAACTACTTAGATTGCTTAAAAAGACGAAAAGTACACATAACAGCTATTCTTTTTTTCTCACACGAATACCCTTAATTATTTTTTTTACCTTTTATTTTTTTCGTTGTTCAGCCTTTCAAGTTGGAATGTAACTGGTACTTTTAATTATACTACAAAGTATAATTAAATATTATGTTATTCATTAAATAAAAATAATTGTTGTATTACATTATTTAGTCATGTTATATAATACTGTGAGTTTATTAATCTTGAAGAAAGTTTTTAATATTACAAGTAATAAAACAGTTTACTATAAATTCAATTCCTCTCTTCAGAACTCTTTCAATTCAATTGTTTACATCGAATTCCACAATACCAACATTAGAGTGTTTGCTAATATGTTGCAGATATTGGTAACAAATAAAATTATTACAAATTCGGAATTATTACTAGTACATTATTAAATATAATGCACGCAAATTCCAAACTATATTTTAGGAACTGGACGTTATAATATTTCTCAATAGTTTTCATCACTACAGATGAACGGACCTGCTTAGAAAATGCCGGATGTGTTATTCAGGTACGGGAAATTTGCCGCTCTATAGCCACACTAGCCCGCTGCAGAGTGACATGAATGATACATACGGTAATGTAACCAGTGCTCTGATATTCATCCTGGGGTAGTGTGAGTTACAGCACCAGGGGATGTATTTACTTAAAATAGCCTATCCCGTATTCCAATTTGTACATGAAATCTTATTCATTTTAAAGAATCCTGTACAACTTTAAAACAGTTATACTTGTTCAAAAATAGAACTAAATAAAAAGTTTACGGTGACTTCTGAACCATCAGCAACGATCTGCCAGGTGGGCTTGTGAACCGTTCACAAGCCCACCTGTTCGCAAGGAAAGGGTCGCTCAGCCGTCATCCATTAAAGCAGCAGTCACAATCGAAGTTTCTTGTTCAGGTTATCCTGTGATACCGCCGCGCTCACTAGACTGCGCCATTGGCTTGAAGAGAGGCCTGTAGCTTCAATATAATTTAGGGAGAGTGAAAGCTGTTTTGATGCTGACTTATAAAACACAATCCAACTGTATAATCAGTTGAGCTGACAGTAAAAATAGTTATTCACGACTATTGAAAAGAGGTTGTTGTACAAGATTTTAGGGTTTATATAAGCTGTTTTGTAAAATTTAAAAAAAGAACTTTTGAACTAATTTAAAACGTGTACCTTTAAAGTATATAAAAAGTACTAAACTTTAATATATGCATTCCAGATTTTCATATTTAGTTTGGTATTGTAGGTATGGTTTTACAAAGAATAATAAAAGCAGTTAGTTTATTTTTGTGATATTTATTATTATTTTATTTGTTTTAGAGGAATACAAGTCTTAAAAAATGTGGTAGTTAATTATTTATTATTTATTTCAAAGTTTGTATTACATAAACATTGTAATAAAAATATATATAATTAAAGGTTTCAGAAATCAATGTTTGAAGAATACGAGAAAAACTTTACAGTATTAAACGTTTAAAGGTTAGCAATATTAACTTAACATTGTTTATAGTGCCTTATGATTTATTGCTTCGAATTCCCAAACTTTATAGCAATATTAAAATGAATAAAAAATAGATATGAATTTATTTTCAGTAATGGAATATCCTTTATAATAAAACTTCCATAGTTCAGAATTAAATGAACATTTGCAATGCTTCACATATCGGTATCGTTAGCACAAATAATGTTTATCTTAACAATCAAACGTTTACTTGATGCAAAATTGCGAATCAGTTGCGCATTGATTATGATGCTGACGTTGGCTGTAAACTATGAAAAATTATTGCAAGCGCTATGCTTGACTTTTAAGTATACCAACACTTGAACTTTACCTGCACTATGAACAACGTAATCAGTGCTGGTGAATTTAAATTTATTTATTTGGTTTTATTTTGTTTGACGGAAAATATTTTTTTTTCCGTTTTTAAAACATGCAAGTATAGTACTAATTACATACATACTTAAAAAAGAAAGTAAAAAATATGTCAAGGAAGTCTATAATAATTGGCAACAATATCAAGCAACTAGAATATTACATGCAAAAATAAAAGTTGCACTAATTATATATATATATATATATATATATATATATTCATACATATACATAACTAACAATTAACAAAAAATTAGATAATTTTAATCATATATATATATATATATATATATTTATATTCTTAAAAGTTTTATAAGACTTAATAAAATATAAAAATAATTAACAAAATAAAAAAACATTTATAACAGCAATAAATTACAAGCCGAGGGTAATAAAAATAACTAACAAATAAACTGCGGTAAACAGTTGCAGCTATAATAATGTACAAATGTTATAAATTTTTAAATTCTTAACAAAAATAAATTGTACGTTAATAAACAGGCTGCCATTTTCGAACTACTAAAAAGACTAAATAAAAAATAATATGCGTTTTTGTGCAGGATTCTCAGGTAACAAATGTATGTCTCTGCGTGAAATGTGTTTAAATAGCTTAACCTTTCTGCGGTCGGTCGGAGTCAGAAAAGAAGTCAATTAAAATTATAAATTTTCTATAAGTATATGATTATGACTTCTGTGTTATTTTTCTAACCAATACACGTTATTAAATGTGAACCCCCCGTTGTATTAAAACAAGTCAACTAGACAATGTAGCCCATCGCCTATATAAAAAACAAGACTTAGTTGTACTAGACGTCCACCTCTATGTTCAGGGATGAATACGGAAAGGCAGGGGGGATGGTTTACTAAGGGTTGGGAGGGGTTTAAAGTGACTACTCCACCTGGTGCTTTAACTCATACTAACCAAGGGTTGAATATCAGAGCACTGGTTACATTACCGTATGTATCATTCATGTCACTCTACGGGCCAGTGTGGCTAGGGTATTTTAGATTCTCATACCTAAATAACCAAATCCTGAATTTCGTAAGATCCGTTCATCTGTATGGAAGAAACTATTGCGGAATACTACTATAACATTCAGTTCCTCAAATATAGTTCATATAGTGTTGTGTTGTAAACGGTATGGACTATGTGTACATAATTTAATCCTTTTCAACTATGGTGTTAATATGTTCAAATTTTAGCAAAATATAAAAATATGTAACTTGAAATAAAAATATAGAACTGAATACATACGAATTTGTAATTACTTTATTTTTGACCGAAAATCTGCAACATATTAGTAATAATAATGCTGGTATTATGGAATTCGATGAAAACAATATGATTTAATAACAATAACATTATATAATATAAGATATATAATACAGCTTTAATTCATATAAGCTAGTACAAATAAGGATATTATATTCAAATTCTTATGTTATTTTTATACAAGTTGTTCAATGAATTGAAAGTAGAAGAATTTGAAGTATTATATTTAATATTGCTATTAAGTAGGTTATTGTCTTAAAAACTATAAGAAAATATATGTTGTCATTGACGTAAAACCACATGTAATTGCACGAGTTTCTCCGTGCTTGTGGAGCTTTTTAAGAATTGATTAAGACTTTTCATTAATTGTCATGAAGTTTAGTAAAAAGTTTCTGGTAACATCTTCTATATTTATTTTATGACACCATTTATATTTTTGAAGTCTTTACATAAATTACGGTTTTAACTATACAGATAATAGATAATAACATTGTTTGATGGGGGCCGGGTAAATAGTTTTTACAACCTGAATAAATAGACAGATTGCAATTTTTGAAAACGTAGCGTTCAATACCATGGCAAGTCAAATTTTCGAAATCATTATCCATAGCTGCCTTGCTAATACGTAAATATTAAATTAAATTCCCCAAAACTATATCCAAATTTAACCTAACATTAAATTTTGCAACAAATTTATTGCAATCCTCTTAGTGGGTTTAATTAGGAAGATCGTACTATTCATATTCAAATTCCTACTTAAAAAACGTTAATAAACTTTGCGAAAAATTTCAACCAATATTTCCAGACTTTCAGAAAGAATATTCTAAAATTTACAAAATTAGCCAAAATTAATCTTAATGTAATTATATTACAATAACAAAGATTTTCCTAACATAAAAGTTAAGTTTTTATTTGATAGAAAAATTCATTATTATCATCGAATTCGCATAGATGTACATTAGCTACACGAAAAAATACATTAAAATGCGAATCAAGAAACGTGTTAACAAGGGGTCGTTGAATATTTTAAAAAAAAAAA